>NW_022631057.1:6129531-6395927 GCF_010015895.1 Lontra canadensis
TCATTGGAGTTTAAATGGATAACAATTTCTCCACAGTAGTCTATTTTCTTCACTCAATGTTAAGTGAAACTGCATATTTCTCGATCTCTTCAGATCCTTCCAAGGTGTAACATTTCTGAGTTGTGTCATACATTCTACTTTCTTCAGCTTCCAAATTCAGTTTAGGTTATGATGTATAAAGTTGCCATTTTATCCCATGTAAACTAGAGTCTGAGAATAAACAACAAGAAAATTAAATGTTTTTGAAGTTGTGTTCCATTGTTCCCAAGAGAAATGATAAAGTTTGATTTAAAGACTTTAAAACTTTATTTGGACAATCAAAGCAATTACAGCTAAAGTGCAAGACTGTACATAATAATGTTCCCAATTACGTGATTTATTTCATGGTTGTTATAAAGGAACAAGGAAAGAGACAAGTATGAGCTAGGGATACATCCTAGGAAATCTTTGCAAGTATGACATTACTTGAATCTACACCTTACAGAGTAAGACGTGAAAGTAATCACTCCTGGTAAATAATTCAAGAACATGCTTGATCAAAGATGATTCAATAGTATTATCCATGTCTTCATTCATTACAGAAACTCTAAAAAGCAGCCGATCTTATCAATTTTTCACACAGTTTTGTTCCCTATAGTATTTCTTTGACTCATGATATATTGACACAGTGTAGCAACTGTAACCAATAATTTTATAAAACACAGTTTATGAACTATAAAAAGCAAACACCCAAATTCAGAGTCTAAATAGCAGTCAATAATTGGCTGAGAAAGTAAATACTAAATTTTGATCATGAGGAGAAAAATTTAGTTGCAATTTTTTTTAAGCTGAATTATGGGGACGGTGTTTATTAGAATTCATTACCTCACTAATACTTTTTTTAATGGATTTGAACATCATTTCAAGTAGTAGTTAGTTTGTTTATCTGCATGGCTTCAAAGACTGAAAGGCCTATAAGAGCAACCTAGTTATAAGAGCAATCAGTATAACATAATTCAGAATTAAAGGTGAAAGCTTATATTTACAGTGGGTTTAGCCCCCACTAAAGGAGAGAGAGAACACAAACAGTGGGGCGGGGGAGAGGGAGAAGTAGGCTTCCTGTTGAGCAGGGAGCAGGATGAGTGGCTAGACCCCAGGACCCTGGGATTATGACCTTAGCGGAAGGCAGATGTTTAACGACTGAGCCACCCAGGTGCCCCCAAAAATGGTATCTTTAAATTGAGAAACATTACTAAAAACATTACTAAGCTTAGAGCTATGAGCTAGGAAGATATAAGATGGACAGAATGGGAAAATACGATCCCTTTAAAAACTGCAGAGGAAAACAATAAGGAGCATTTATAAGCATATAAAATTTAATCTTACTATTATAGAAAATCCATATACAACGCCAAAAATCAATGTATCAAAAAGTAACAGAAATATTTCTGGTTGCACATGTTAGAAGTCTGGAAGAGTCCACTCTGTCTTAACAAGTAAAAAGCTGACCAGACCGAAATATCAGCAACTCTCCTTGGATCTTTAAGACAGAGGAGGGCACAGTGGAAAACACCACCCCCAAGACTGGGGAGACATGACAGGCAAATACAGGGAACAGCAGCTTACCAGAGCAGAGACTTAAGAGTAGAAACCACTGTGGGAACCAGCAGGGGTGGGAGGTAGGAAAACTGGAACAGTAATTTGAAAATTGCTGGAGGCTGACTGCAGGCAACTCAGAGTTAAAAACTTCAGAAGGTTTTGATTTGAATCTCCCTGATGGTTAGTGATGATGAACATTTTTTCATGTGTCTGTTAGCCATTTGTATGTCTTCTTTGGAGAAGAAGACATACAAATTCATGTCTTCTGCCCATTTTTTGACATGATTGTGTTTTATGTGTGTTAAGTTTAAGGAGTTCTTTATAGATCTTGGATATCAGTCCTTTGTCATTAGTGTCATTTGAGAATATCTTCTCCCACATTGAGATGCCACCTTACACCAGTTAGAATGGCCAAAATTAACAAGACAGTAAACAAGAAGTGTTGGAGAGGATGTGGAGAAAAGGGAACCCTTTTACGCTGCTGGTGGGAATGCAAGTTGGTGCAGCCACCTTGGAAAAGTGTGGAGATTCCTTAAGAAATTAAAAATAGAGCTTCCCTATGACCCTGCAATTGCACTACTGGGTATTTACCCCAAAGATACAGATGTAGTGAAAAGAAGGGCCATCTGTATACCAATGTTCATAGCAGCAATGGCCACAGTCACCAAACTGTGGAAAGAACCAAGATGCCCTTCAACAGACAAACGGATAAAGAAGATGTGGTCCATATATACAATGGAGTATTACGCCTCCATCAGAAAGGATGAATACCCAACTTTTGTAGCAACCTGGATGGGACTGGAGGAGATTATGCTGAGTGAAATAGGTCAAGCAGAGAGAGTCAATTATCATATGGTTTCACTTACTTGTGGAGCATAAGGAATAAAATGGAAGACATTGGGAGATGGAGAGAAATGAGTTGGGGAAAACTGGAGGGGGAGACAAACCATGACAGACTGTGGACTCTGAGAAACAAACCGAGGGCTTTGGAGGGCAGGAGGGTCGGGGCTTGGGTGAGCCTGGTGGAGGGTATTAAGGAGGGCATGTAATGCATGGAACATTGGGTGTGGTGCATAAACAATGAATTTTGGAACACTGAAAAAAATCAAATTAAATTAAATTAAATTCAGAATAAAAAAAAAACTTCAGAAGGACCCAATCATACCTGGACCCTCACAATACTGTGAGATTTACCTTCAGGAGCTCAAACAGTTTCCTACAATAAATATCGGAGAAAAACCCCCTAATGCTTCCAGTAGGAGGAAGGAATATGGAACCATTTTGAGTACACCTGAATACTCGGTCCTTAATCAGGCCTGCCCACAGGTGAAACCAATTAACCAGAGCCTAACCTGCTGGCATACTATCAGAGCTTAACCTGGGAAGGGAAATACTCAATTTTTTTTTTTCCCCAGAGCACCATACTATATTTATTGAGAAAAATCTGCACATGAGTGGACCCACACAATAGAAACACGTAGTGTCCAAGGGTCTACTGGAGTACATTATTTAATAGGGAATATGCCTTCAGACAAGATGGGAAATACTCAACTTTAACCAGCTCTAACCTTCCACATGTAAAAAGAGATATACCCAACACCAGCCCATCTTAGCCATCTCATTCTACCTAGACTATGGGTGGTGGGCAGGGAAAAAAAAAAAACAGAAAATCTTGGGTGGTTCACAGGTCAAGACATAGCCTCGGTATAAGATTAAGACCTAATCATAGGACTATAGAATGCAACCCCTCCCCCACACCTCACCATTTAACACTAAAGGACTATTTATAGCAGTTACTTTTACCCAGTGCCTCATGTTTAGCTAACAGTTTGTTCAAAATAATATATATCATGTATTATGCTTATGGTATATATCATGTATTATGCTTATAGCTTATGTATGATTATATATAAGTGATAGGAAGGACATCAGTGATACAAGGGATGGGAAGGAGGAATTAAAATTGTTTTGTTATTATAAGGGATTCACGCTACATAGAAGTGCTAAACTGTTATTTAAAAGTAAGCTTGGGGGGGTGCCTGGGTGGCTCAGTGGGTTAAGCCTCTGCCTTCAGCTCAGGTCATGATCCCAGGGTCCTGGGATGGAGCCCCACATTGGGCTCTCTGCTCAGTGGGGAGCCTGCTTCCTCCTCTCTCTCTGCCTGCCTCTCTGCCTACTTGTGATCTCTGTCTGTCAAATAAATAAATAAAATCTTAAAAAAAAGAAAAATAAATAAATAAATAAAAGTAAGCTTGGATTAGCCGTAAATATATATTGCAAACATTAGAGTAACTCCCCAAAAATTCCTAAGTATAATCAATATGCTAACAAAAAGAGAAAATGGAATAATATAAAGTGCCCAATTAAAAACACAGAAAGAAGAAAAAAGTGGAAGAAAAAAATAGGAACAAAGAATAATGCAATGAATAGAAAACAGTTACAAATACGGTAAATATTTATTCACATCTACAAATAATCACCTTGAATGTCAACAGTCCAAATGTATCCATTAAAAGACAAATTGTCAGAGTGGATCAAAAAACACAATCCAACTAACTATGCATTGTCTATAAAAACTTGTTTTAAATATAAAGACACATTTAGATGAAAAGTAAATGAACAGAAAAAAATATACTACAGTAACATTAATAAAAAGAAAGCAGGAGAAGCCCTATTAATTGCAGACAGAGAAGACCTCAAAGCAAGGAAAATTACCAGGAATAAAGAAGGGTATTAAGTAATGATAAAGGGGCCAATTCTCCAACTCTTTAACATCCATATGCTTAACAACAGAGTGTCAAACTATGTAAATTGAAAACTAATATACTTGCAAAAAGAAATCAACAAATCCACTACTATAGTTAGAGACTTCAACACCCCTGTATCAGAAATGGACAGATCCAAAAGGCAGAAAATCAGCAAGGACAAAATTGAACTCAACAACACTACCAATCAACTGGATATAATTGATATCTGTTGACTACTTCATCCAACAACAAAATAATGCACATTCTTCTCAAGTTCATCTGAGACACTTACTAAAATAAACCACATCACGGGCCATAAAACACTAGTTAACAAATTTAAAAGAATAGACATTCTACAATGTCTACTCTAAGACCATAGTGGAATTAAACTAGAAATCAGTAAAGAAAAGATAACAGGAACGCTTGAAAATGTGGAGATTAAACAACACACTCCTAAATAATACATGGACAAAAGAAGTCTTAAGAAAATTTGAAAAATATCTCAATGTAAATGGAAATGAAAATGCAGCTTATTATTTGCGGGATGCAGTGAAACAGTGCTTTGAATGAAATTTATGCCATTGAATGTATATGTTAGAAAAACTGAAATATTAAAATAAACAATTTAAGTTTCTACCTTAGAAAACTAGGAGAAAAGAGCAAATTAAATCCGAAGCAAGCAGGAAAAAAAGCAATACTACTAGAAATTAGCACACATTGGGGAGGGTATGTGCTATGGTGAGTGCTGTGAAATGTGTAAGCCTGATGATTCACAGACCTGTACCCCTGGGGTAAATAATACATTGTATGTTAATAAAAATTTTTTAAAAATATAAAAAAGAAATTAGCACAAATCAATATAACTGAAAACAGGAAATCAATGAAGAAAATCAACAAAATTGAAAGTTGAATTTTTAAGATCAATAAAATTGATAAGCCATTAGCCAAGCTAACAGGAAAAAAGAGAGACAGACAGAGAAGAGACAAATTCTTAATATTACAAATGAAAGAAGGAACACTGCTACATATTCCATGAACATTAAAAGGATAATAAAGAAATATTATGAATATTTCCACAAATTTGGTAACTAGATGGAATGCAAAAATTCTTTAAAAAACATTATCTGCCAAAACTCACACAAATTTTTATATATATATATGTATATATATATATACACATATATATATGTATATATATATACACATATATATATATTATAATATTATATTATGGCAAGTTTGCATGGGGCAAGGTTAAAAAACAAAAGCCAATCAATTTCCTTTATACCAGAAATGAAAAAGTTAAATTTGAAATTAAAGCACAATATCATTTATATTAGCATCTAAAAAAAACTGAAAATAATTGGGTATGTATTTAACCTAATATATACAAGATCTATATGAAGAAAACTGTAAAACTTTGATTTAAAAAATTAAAAAGAGCTAAATAAATGGAAAAATAGTCCATGCTCATGTATAGAAAAACTCAACGTTGTCAAGAGGTCAATTCTTTCCAAATTAATCTATAGATTCAATGCAATTTAAGTCAAAATCCCAGAAAGTAATTCTGTGCATATTAGGGCAAATATAAGTATATGAAAGGCTATCCATATCATGTGTCATTTAAATATTGCAAATTAAAACAACAATGAGATACTACTACACACCTATTAGAATGGCCAAATTCTGAAACACTGACAACACCAAATACCAGTGAGGAGGTGAACCAACTAGAACTCTCATTCAGTGCTGGTGGGAATTCAAAATGCTATAGCTACTTTGGAATACAGTTGGCAGTTTCTTACAAAATTAAGGATACTTTTACCATATGATCCAGAACCTGGCCTTCTTGGCATTTTACTCAAAGGAGGTAAAAACTTATGGCCACACAGAATACTACACAGAGATATTAATAGCAGCTTCATTCAAATTTACCAAAAGACAAACACTAAGAATTGACAACACATGGAAGAAACCAAATGATCTTCAATAGGTAAATGGGAAATAAGTTGTAGTATACCTAGACAATGGAATATTATTCAGCACTAAAGAAAAATGAGCTTTCAAGCCATACAAAAAATGAGAAACCTAAAATGCATATTACCAAGTGAAAGAAGCCAATGAGAAAGGGCTACATGTTGTACAATTCCAACTATATAAAATTCTGAAAAAGACAAAAATATGGGGACAGTAAAAAGATCAATGATTGCCAGGCACTGGCAGCAGGGGGAAGGTGGGATGAACAGGTAAAATACAAAGAATTTTTAGGACAGTGAAAGTACTCTGTGTGACACTTTAACGATGAGTACATGTCATTACATATTTTTCCAAATCCATAGAATGTACAACACTAAGTGTGAACCCTGATGTAAACTATGGACTTTGGATGATGATGATGTATCAATGTAGGTTGACCAATTATAACAAATTTGCAACAAATGTAGCAGAGGCTACATGGGAAATCTCTGTACCTTTGGGTCATTGTTGCTATAAATCTTTTCTTAAAAAATAATTTATTTGATTGTATTTTATTTAGAGAGAGAGTGAGAGAGAGCATGAGTAATAGGGGAAGGGAAGAGGGACAGAGAATCTTAAGCAGGCTCCATGCTAAGCATGGAGCTTGATGGTAGGTCTGATCCCAGGACCCTGAGATCACGAGATCACGACAGGAGCTGAAATCAGGAGTTGGACTCTTAACCACCCAGGTGCCCCCAAAAATAAAGTTTTAAAAGAAAGTAATAGAAATCATTTTTTTTTGTAAATATGGAGATGATAATAGAATAAAGATCTTAAAGGATATAATCATGTTGGGGATTGAAATGATTGGGGCTTAGAAGAACAGGGGCAACTATTTTCATTATAAGCCTTTCAGCATGATTTGACTCTTTTAAATTAAATGCATGCATTACTTTGATAAAGCCAAAAAGTTTTGGAAGAGTATGTGAATGCAACTAGAATAGTGAAAATGATTACATTTAAAACACTTCTCATAACTCTATAGGCTCTTATACCATGAAGAAGTTAAAAAGATCAGATCTGACACATTTATTACACTCATCATACTATTATCTAAACTTTTTTTCATTTTTCCATGATTTGGAGACAATATTTGTAATCACAATGAAAGATAACATAGCTGATCTTAAATGTAGAATTCTTTCACTATCTAGCACAAGATAATCTTTAACAAATTTAAGAATTAATGTTTAATCTAAACAGTATTTCACATATTTCATCTTGGGGGCAATAAATCATTTTGAGGCAGACTTTGTTAACTTTAAAAAATAAATATGCATTTTTACAAATCAAATAACTAACCAGGGTTTCATTCCAGAGATGAGGTAATCTTTCTGGCTAGATATACTTTGGGTTTGGTCAGGTTAAAATTAATATTCACAAAGCACACTAATCTAGAGAATGTTCTGCTTTACTAGATTTTTAAAAAAATTAATACCCATGAAAGATAGTCAACAAAAATACTGTTAGATATAAGAAAAAATGTTGTTATATATAGAGAGAATTATTTTATCCTCAGAGCCTAGAGAATAATGAAAAGGAAATTGTACATCCTAGCTTAAGGTGAGTGTGCACATCTTTTTTGGCAGACTTGAGCTGACAAAAAGCCTAATTCTATTAAAATCATATTGTTCATGGTCATACAAGGAAAGATTTATGGGAAATAAGAAAGATAATAGAGAAAACTATTGAAATTTTCTGATAGCATGCAACACTGCTACAGGGTAAAGGATAAAGCCTAGATTCTTTTCCTTCACTGGCAAAAAGGCTGGGGCTCAGAATATTCATCCGCACTATAAACAAAGCTTATTTTGTGAAACAAGTAAATCCAGTCTATTTTTGTTTGTTTGTTTGTTTTACTTTGGTGGATTCCTCACTAATGAAGATTCCTTCCTACTGCCTTAACACAATAAATGTCTACGATTATTGAGGGTAAGATGTACCAGCCTTTTAGGTCCCTAAATTGAGGACCATTATTATGGTTTCTTTTAATGTTGGCTTACTGAATTTTATTTTTACCTATGCGAATTAAATTGCAAGATCTTGCGTTAAGTCCAAATCAGATGAACTGAGTCTTATTGCATCTAATTCACCCAACTAAATCTAATTAAATTTTACCTAAGGACCTACTATATAATGGCAAATCAGTTTAATGTCTAGCAATTGTTCTTTTATTATTTTTTCATTAAAAATAGTATAGAAACACTTTTCTATTGCTGGATATATCATCTATTTACAGAAGACTTTCAGGAGGGATTTTATAAATGGGGGGGCAAAAAAGCATAAATTAGGAGTTAATGCCTATATTTTTACTGTGAAGCCTAAAATTAATTTCTGTCAAAAACACCACACTAGTTTTGAGGTTGTAAATAATTCTGTGACCACCCCTCACACACTTTCCTCTCAGATGTATATATTTTCTACTTCATATCCATTGCTCAAATTAGCTCTTTTCTTTGAATTTTATTATAATAGACACATTGGGGTTGGCTAGTCCTTGTTCTATCTTTTCTTGTTAAGAACCCTGTCATCCAGGTCCAATGGCTTTGTATATGATTCAAATGTTTCCTTTCACAGAAACAACTTTTAACCTGCAATGCAAAACATCATCATTATGGGAGGGATGAGAACAAATGACAGCATGATACAGCTGTCTTCTGAACTGTGCTCTGATTGACCTATTTACCAATTATAGCTATCTCATGTTAACATTGTACATTGTGGATATGCATAAAGGACAGGAGATAACTCTTATGAAAGTGGAATCCATATGAGTATGAAGGGAAGGTTACTCCTATTTCTTATAAAATTTACCAAAAGGCAAACACTAAGAAGACAAATACAAGATTGAAGGTCTGAATTAACCCATAATCATTTCAGTGGTGTTATGGTAGATTTGATGGACTAGAAAGCATTTCAACATGTATTAATAAAACTATTAATATTATAGGTATGCTAAGTTGCTGCTATAAAATGAAGGATGCTTTTTTTTCCCCCTCAGTGGTTAACTGAATAGGATTCCAGAAATATCAAAAACATTTCAGAGCAATGTTACAAGAGTCATTTGCCTCTGGCAGGTTCCATTTTAGCAAGGAAGGTTTAGTAAGAAAACTATGTCAATCCAGTGTCACATCTTTGCCATTTCACATAAGGCAAGTGCAAATGGTTGTGTGTGTGTCTCTGTGTGTGTGTGTCAAAATGGATTAGATGCACTTTGTACAATTAAGCTCAGTGAAGTCATCAGATGATAAGGATTAGAAACCAAACCCCATAATTCTCCAAATTTAAAGTTATATTCATGGGAACCATATTTAATGATCTTTCCTTAGAAAGTGCTAGTAATAAATTAGTTCAGAACTTTTTACATTGTACACATATTTTGACATACACAGTCATTTTTTTATTCTTTTCAGAGGTACAGAATTGATGGAAATAGCTTGGGAAATAGATATAGACAGTGAGTCTCAATAAGAGAAATATGAGCTATTCATTATTTTATAATGAAGATATAAAATAATTCCACAAGTAAAAGTTAACTTTATAAATCTATTAGCTAAATTATTAATAATCCCAGGCAAGAACAACATCTACCATCAAGAAAAAATATACCTTTAATTTTGCCTAGAAAGGTTAGTAGTCATTGAAAAAGTAGGTCAGCGAAATAACTGGATTACTGAAAATAATCAGAACTGACAGGTGGACTACAGAAGTCTATAGGCTATAGATTTTTGGTTTGAATGTTTTTGTAAAGAGGGCATTTCTTGGAGATAGATGAAAATTAATAAGATTATGCTAATTTACAGCATAAATTAAAATGTTTTATAAGACTAATACCATTGAAGACTTTTACTGGGCACTGTTAAAAAGTTAAGTAAAATTTATCATTCTAATTGTGTATTCGTTTGATACTTTTCAAAATCAGTAACTCTCCAAGTCACTCACCTTAACCCAAATACACTTTGGATGAGATATTTGATAACACATAACCTCAAAATAGTGGTAAAATTTCAAATACTTCAGTAGATTCTGAAGTTCATGCGAGAAGAATCATCTAAATGATATTTTAAAAAAATAGGAAAAATAGGTCTAAGCAAGTGTAAACACAGTGTTTTTTTTTTAAATAGTTCTTTGTAATTTTAATACTTCTGTGTTGTAATGCTTTACAAATTTAACATATTTAAAAATGTATCAGGGGGCTAGAATTTTAAAGAAGAGTGATAATGGATTTACTTATGCAGGTCAAGTTTTAAATTTTGTATTATTCTGAAATGGCTTCCTCTGTTACTTGATGTGTCACTACATTCTCTGGATTTCAAATTGATGGTAAATGTCTTTGCCCCCAATTGAAGATCCCATGTCAAATATGCTGTCTGCAAGAAAATGCATCACTCTAAAGTGTATTTTAAATCTATTAATAAAGGCACTTTCCACCCTGGTAATTTGCATAGAACACAGTGAAGCAAAGAAGCATGCAATGCCTTCCAGCTAGATGCTAATAAGGCCACAGGGAGAAAAAAAAGTTATTTCAAATATATTCTGCATAATACCCTGGGTCTTTCTCTAAAATAGGCTGAAGATTCCTCTATTGCTTATACTGCAAAAATTTAGAACACTTTCAAATAAAATAATCTTTACCACTTTTCTGAAGGAAATTATTACATGGTGCTCTTAACTGATCTATTTTTAGGAGCCAAAAGCAGCAGGGTATGTCAGAAAGGGCTGCTTCATGAATTATGTATTTGTCCTTTTTCCACTTGGCTACATTCCTTTTATTTTATGAATCCTTGAAATCCTGAGAATGCAAGTTTTACGTTGAAATTTTCAAAATTTCCTAGCCACACGCTTCGTTCTCCAGCCACATCTTTCTACTGGTCACTTTCTCCTAAGAGCCATATTCGAGACCCTTTCTTCATGAAGTATACTAAATAGAATCATTTACTTAAGTGAAGGCTGTAGATCAATGGAATTGCTTTTGTTTGTATCATAAAGTTATTAATTATCACCATTATTATTTTCACTTTCCTGAAGTTGTACTTACAGGTTCATTCAAACTGTATGATATTCTCAAGCCTTGCATTGTGTTATATAACTGATATATTATTACCGGCTTACTGTTTTACCAGAAAATGACAACAAATTGTTGAAATTAAGTAAAAATGGAAAGTAAACTGGTTGTACAAATCCTACAATTATCATTAGTAAAATATTGTAGTTACAAAATTATATCCCTATATTCACAAAATTTCTCTATAAAACTTTGAGTAGTAAAAATAATTCTGCTAATATCTGAGACTAATACTCCAGAAACAAAAGAGCTTTTTTTCTGACCCTGAGAAATTTTTATATTGCACATAAAAATATTGATTTGCCTCATTCTCACCAGAACATTTACTCAGATGTGAACAGGAGAACTGTCTTAACTGAAAGAAGCTCCCCCTCTGCCCCCCATCCTTTTGTCTTTATCTAATTCCATCATCTCAAATACCAAAGACTCCCTTTCACAGTGGTTTGCAGTTGCTTGTCATGCGTGACCTTCTGTATTTTACCTTCTCCTTTCTTTGCCTCTAGAAAAGCTGAAAAGAAAAGTAATAGTTTTCCTGCCTTTCCCAAAGCCTGTTCATGCTCAGTGCTCTCACTGCAGCAGGTCAAAGGAGGTGAAACTCCTTTCCGATAGACTGTTTTCTTAGCCTAAGAAGTCCACATTGTACTTACATAATATATCAAATGTAATTTTAGCTTCTGAACCGTGATTTCAGCCGACAACCCCCCCCAAAATTTGAGGAAGCTAGTTCTGATTTATTATGAACTATTTTTAATGATACTGTTAGGAAGTTAATGTGGTGGTAAGACTTTTTGCAATCACCTTTTTAAAGACCAAGAATTATTTCCATTGGTAATTTATTAGAAATATAATATGAACTAAAATAAAATGTGCTGTTTAAAATAAACATCTTGCAGAATGATTGTTCTCATGTTAAAAACCATTTAATTTGCAACAAATAATTACTAAATTTCCAATAACATAATTGTCTGAAAGTGTTTTCCAAGGAAAATAAAATTGGTACTTACTCTTTTCTATTCAAAATGTTAAAACTAGTGATTTGCTGATGATGTTAAGATATAGCAATAATTCATCAAAATTAAGTATGAGCAAAAGTCAATAATGTGAAAGGATAAACCAGAGTGTGCAAAGAGGAAATTTACAAATTATGCATTTCTATAATTCCAAAATTACTGTTGAAGAAAAAGAAGTTATCACTTGTTCCCATTTACCTGTTAACTAATTTTTATTCCTTTTGGAATTTCTTCAATATTTCTATATTCTAAATCCACATATAGTTCCTTGGGTATTTATCATACACTTCTTATCTTTAAAGTTAAAATTTCAGGGGCACCTGGGTAGCTCAGTGGGTTAAAGCCTCTGCCTTCGGCTCAGGTCATGCTCCCAGAGTCCTGGGATCGAGCCCGCATCACATCGGGCTCCCTGCTTGGCGGGGAGCCTGCTTCCCCCCCTCTCTCTCTGCCTGCCTCTCTGCCTACTTGTGATCTCTGTCTGTCAAAAAATAAAATAAAATCTAAAAAAAAAAAGTTAAAATTTCAAAGTAGAATGAGCCATTTTTTAGATTTTATAAGTAAATGATACTTAACTGATGGTTTTAGAAACTTTTCATCTTCTTCTATTTCTCAGAAAAAAAAATGTTTGTAACCCATATAAGACAATAGCATCTCTTTTGGTCCCAATCTCTCTCTTAGCCTTAGAGTGGTTACATTTAATGCATATAGTCATGTAATGTATATGTTATGAGATATTTACATATTATTTATAGGTCCAAAGCCAGTTACTAACCTGATGTCCAATGATTCATATCATACAATGAACATTCCAACATGCTTGACTTTTCTAGAAGAACATTGAAGTTTTCCAAGTCAACCTAAATATCAACAAAAGTATCATATCTATTAATACACTCTTCAAGTTGTTGAGATTATTTTCAAACTGATTTATAAATTATACCTTACCAATTGATTAAGGAACTCCTATTTCTAAAACAAGAAAATACCTGTGGTTCACTAAATTACAAGAATTCATTGTATACCACTGGTATGTACGTCCTCCACTCTACTTTTTATTAAATTAAAATGAGTCAGAAAAAGAAAGGTGGATTTGTAAAAATGTTTCATAAAGGAAAAAAAAAGGCCACACTGCAGCACATTAAAAGGATTAGTCACCATGATCTAGTGGGATTTATCCTTGGGATACAAGGATGTTTCAACAAATTAATCACTATGATACATCATATTAATGGAAAGAAAAAAAAGTCATATGATTATTTCAATATATGCAAAAGAAGGCATTGAAAAAACAACATCCACTTGTGATAAAAAATTGGATATAAAGAAATGAACCTCAGCATAATAAAGGCCACATATGACAAGCTCATACCTAATATCATACTCAATGTGAAAGGTTGAAAGCTATCCTTTTAAGATCAGGCACAAGACAAGGATGCCCACTGTCACCCCTCCTATATAATATAGTACTGGAAGTCTAAGCCAGAGCAATCAAGCAGGAAAAAGAAAGAAAAGTTATCAGAACTGGAAAGAAAGAACTGGAAAGGAAGAAGTAAAGTGGTCTCTATTTGCAGATGACATATTACATATAGTAAATTCTAACAACTCCACCAAAAAAACTGTTAGATCTAATCAATGAATTCAGTAAAGTAGAAGGATACAAAATTAACATACAAAAATCACTTTTTCAAATTGTAGTTTCTATTTGTCTATACTATAATATATATTAAGTGTATATACTAAATATTGCACTATGTTCCCTATTACAGAAATATAATGAAAAAACTGTTACTATGCCCAAAGATCTATATTTCAAAGATTACATAGATTGTTATTTAAAGTCGTTCAACAAGTTTATAAGGAAAAAAGAAAAACTGTCCCTAGGGTAAAAGTTACCTGCTACTATTATTTTTAATAAGAGTATATTATGTATATAATTCAATATCTGTAAACAAAAAAAACAAAAACTAAGTAACAAGGTGAAGTTTAAATGTTGAATCCAATTCCCACTAAATTTTTGATGAAACAGCACAAAACAGATAGAGAGGAATAATGAAACCAGCAATTAGGGAATCAAGTCCTATTTTTTTAATTAGCCGTATGTATAAATGGGTACCCAACTTCTTCCAAGGTCACCTTCTCGTTCCTTGAATGGCAACTGTGATCATGAGGATAACCATCCAACCATAAGAAAATAGCGAAGGAATTCATACAAATCAACCAAAATCCTGACGTGCAAGGTATCCTTCAGTGTAACACTGTACACCCATCATGGTGTGATCTTGTACTGTCTTTACAGTGTGAGGCACTAGCCATGTTCTTTGCACTCCAGATCAATGGGCATTTCAGAGAGTTTTGTTCCCAAAAGCCTTTGGTTCATTCTGTTTCCTCGTCCTCCCATTGGTCACAGGTCCCCTGCAACTTCCAGTCACAATGAAGGGCCAATTCAAATGGCATCCTCTGTGTGAACTTTTTCCAGTCTCTACATTCCAAATGAATCACTCACCTGATCATACTTAGATTTTTATGCTAATACTGTGCTATGTGTGCCTGTCTCCTTCATGCATCTGTTAGCTTCTCAAGGACTATTTATTCGTTTTCTTTGTCCCTTTTAGGCCCTAGCACAGTGTATTGCAGTGCTCATAAATGTATAACAGTAGATTTGAATTAAAAAGGTATTGTTATCAACTATTCATGTGGGCATGGGAAAATTTACCACTCTCGAATCTTGTCCAAAGATCCATTTTAAAATTAACGCTTTCTCTTCATCCTATCAGAAATAGTGATTGAATTATTGCAAACTTCTTTGGTCATGAAACAACTTCTTTGCAAACTTGATTTATAGACTATAAGGAAATTTGGTCTATTCAATGATACGATTATACATAAGGACAACTTAATGGTGACATTGAAAAAAAAATTCCACATGAAATCAGCCCCTTTCACCCCTGTGCCAGTGGCTCATGGTGTTTCTAAAACTAGAGGAAGGAAATAGTTATCTCTAATTATGTCTTGTTCAATTGTGTCATTTAAAGCATTAACCTGTTTTTAGCAAGGCTGTTTTTAGATATTCTATCTTTACTAAGCAAATGCTGCTCTTTTTGCAGTCTTTTCCCTGTGGAAACTAGTTTGGGTTATTTGCAAATCATTAACATTAGGGAAAATTAAAATATATATTAGCCTCAATTTCCAAGGATTAGAAAGTGAGATTATAACTTACGGATAAAATTAGCACATCTGGTTCTTCTAGAAGAGTGTATGTAGAATGTGCATCTCGAAACTACAGTGTTGTCAAACATGTCTATCTGGAAAATATTGCTCACTTCTGTTCTCAATCTTTCACTAAATCAACAGTATATTAATGCCTGAGTGGAGATACAGTAATAAAATATATTTTGTATTATTCTGGATTTCTCAACCTTGGCACTACTGGCATTTAGGGCTTGATTATTCTTTGTTGGCCGATGGCTACCTGTGGACTACATGTTTAGCATCCTTGACTTCTACCTGCAAATGCCACTAGCACTGTCCCCTCTCCCCCAGTGTTAATCTCTCTAGAGACAGGCAAATTTTGCCCGGTGGACAAAATCACTCCTGGTAGAGAACCACAATTTAATCCAAGCCTTTTCCAAAGGCTTTAATTCAAGGATTTCCATAAAATTTGTATTATCACCAAAATAAGGCTGTTGGAGAAATTTTACTGGAAGGTAACTTAACTCTTTTTGCACTAATAATAATCATTAGTTCTCATGCATATGATTAATTACGAGGCATGCACTCTCCTAAGCTCTTTTCACTAAATCATAAAGTCAACACCACAGTAACTCAAATATTTTAGTACCTATTGCTTTTGGATATTTGTTTTACACATGAAGGTAGACACTGAAATGCCTTTTTATTTTTTTCAGTTCATCTTAGACAGAAAAAGTAGGGGAATCAAGAGAGTAAGACAAGCCACAGACTGAGAAAAAAATATTTGCAAAAGACATATCTGATAAAGAACTGTTATCCAAAATATATTAAAAAATTTTTGTAAGTCAATATCTAAAAAAACCAACAACCTGTTTGAAAATAAGCAAAATAAGATGTGAACAGATACATCACCATATATGCAGATGCCAAATAAGTATATTAAAAGATGTTGTATGCCATTAGGAATTTTCAAATTAAAACAATGAGATACCACTTGACACCTATTAAAAAAGCCAAAACTGGAGCACAGGGAACACCAAATACTTGTGAGTAGGTAGAACAACTGGAAGTCTCATTCACTGCTGGTAGAAATGCAAAATGATACAGTCACTTTGGAAAACAGTTTAGCAGTTTCTCACAAAACTAAACATACTTTTACCACACAATCCAGCATTTGGGTTCCTTAGCATTTACTCAAAGGAGTTGAAAACTTATGTACACACATAGATACTTATACCAGCTTTATTTATAATTATGCAAACTTGGGAACAACCAAGAGATCCTCTAGTAGCTGAATAAATAAACTGTGATACATCCGTACAATAGAATATTACTCAGTGCTAAGGAGAAATGAGCTATCAAGCCATGAAAAGACAGGGAGGAAACGAAAATGCTTATTACTATGTGAAAGAAGCCAACTTGAAAAGCCTAAATACTATATTACTCCAACTGTATGATATTCTGTAAAAGGCGAAACAATGGAGATGGTAAAAAGATCAGTGGTTCCTGGGGGCTGAAGAGAGAAGAGCTTAGTAGGTAGAGCAAAGAGGATTTTTAGGGCAATCAAACTACCTGCACAATACAGTAATGGTAGATATATACCATTGTACACTTGTCCAAACCACAGGAAGTGCAATACCCGGAGTGAAACCTAACCCAGAATAAACTGTGGACTTTGTGTGATTATGTGTCAGTGTCGGTTCATTGATCATAATAAATGTATCACTTTGGTGTAGTGTATTGATAATGGGGAAAGCTGTATATGTGAGGTCAGGGAGGATATGGGAACTCTGTACTTTCTGCTCAATTTGGCTGTGAACTGACAGCTTCTCTAAAAAATAAAGTTGATCTGAAAAAAAAAAAAGTAGATGGGTGACAATTTAAGCATGAAATCTTCAGGAATAACTATTGTGCATCATTGTAAACTAGCCTGACTGCATGGAAGTTGTCCCAAGTCTGCTTTCCATTTATGGGGGCTCACAAGGAGCAGGTGGCAGTCTCAATGCACACACAGAGGACCATGCACATAAGGGCCAGGTAACTTCATACTCTTCAGAGAGGTCAAGAATCAGTCATAGTGAAAAGAAAGCAGAGAACTAAGCCTATATCCCAGGAACTCTCTGGTTCCTTCCAAATAACTCTTCAAAACATCACCTTTCTTTCATTATTTTTTTTTTCACATATTTCTTGCAAATACAGAAAGTGCAATAAGGAGGAAGAACTTTATTGCTGGGAAAATGATGATAGGTGTAGTTGAAATCTGGAGTGCTATTAAATTTTTAACTCAATCTCCTAATTATAACCCTCCTCACACTTTGTTTTGAGCTCCATCGATGTATGGTGGAAATGACCTCAATACATTTAGTTATAACTAGATCTCAGGATGGTTTTTATTTTCTTCTTCTTCTTCTTCCTTTAGTCACTTAAGTAAAGCATTTCTCAACCCTGTCTTTCCTGTAAAAGGTGAGATCCCCTTCTTGAATCTGAATGACTCCCTTGGGGTTTGAGGGTCATTTACCTTTGGTTAGTACAGCAGATGGAATGTTGCATGCTTGGCTCAGGGCTCCTGGCTCAGTGCCCTGGGCTGTGAGGACAGTTGCTAAACTCAGAGGGTGGCTTCAGAACCAAGCCTATACCATTTTTCCAAGGCTTGAGGTTACTTGAGAAAGCTATGATTTACTGTTATTAAAATGCAGCTACAGAATCCCAGACCTGGTGTGAACTCTAGCAAGATTTAAGGGGCCTGAGGGTCTGAGGGCCAAGGGGCTTGGAAGTAAGCTCTAATTGGTCATAGATAAAATAAAGATATTACTTTTTTTTTTTTAGTACAATCTGGTTAAGTATGAATAAACTTGCAAATCTCTTGAGAATCTCTTTTCCCATCCTCCCCAATTCCATCTTCCCCCATTCCATCCCTCATAGGTCTTTTAAACCAAATATATATTTGAATAGAGATATTTTATTTAGGTAGCTAATGCGTAGTATAATGACTGTATTGGATGACAATTTGAAATAACTAGGATGGCTGGATTATTTAATATTTTAATTATTTTTTTCTCCACTCAGTTTTTTTCTTCCTTTCTCTTATTCCCATTCAGCATGTAGTCAGTTCTGTGCTCAGTGAGTCAGGAGAGGGATGGAGTAGAAAAGAGAAAACAAAAATAGGCTGCCAATACTTCATTCTTTTTTTTTAAATTTAATTAATTCACTCATTTACTCCTTCAATCTATGGAACTCCTGAGAGAATTCTAAGATGGCAGCATCTTCTCTCTCTAAAATATGTTAGAAGTCATGTCAACTCATAACATACCCTCACACTTATTTAATTATTCAATCAACAAATTTGTGTGTGGGCACATTCCTATTATGTGCCAGAGCATTCTAGATGCTGGATGCTAAAGGAAAAACAGCAAGGAGAAAAAAAAAAAAAATCCTCTTTCATGGGGAGGGAGAGACCTGACAGTAAAAATAAAAAGAAATAGATACATGATAAAATACAAATACTGAATAAGGGATTGATAATTTTCTTGATAAATTTTCTTTACCAAAACTAAACCACAGGGAGGAGAAAAGTTGGGACATAACCATAGGAAGACAGAGAAACCTAAAAAGAAAAAGCTTTTCCCCTGAGAATGATTCCTCCTAAGATTAAGATAAAAAGGCAATTGAATTTAAAAAAAAAATTTTTTAAAAAGCAATTGATTAAAGAGCTTTTTTACATTGTACCACAGTTTATTTTCAAATTAAATTTATTTATTTGAAGAGCTTTTTTTAAAATTTGAGTATCATTAATATACATTGTTCCATTAGTTTCAAGTGTGTAACAGTGACTTGACAACTCCATACATTATGCTGTGCTCACCCCAAATGTAGCCACCATCTGTCACCATATAATGCTATTACAATATCATTGACTATGTTCTTCATGCTGTGCCTTTTATTCCCATGACTTACTCATTCTTCAACTGGAAGCCTGTATCTCCCACTGTTCTTCACCCATTTTTCCCATCCTCCCATCATTAAGAGAGCTGGACTTGATGGCAGAAGGCATCTGATCTCCTATTTCCTGTAAGGGTACATCAAAAAGAGAAAATGGCTTCATATTGCTTCTAGGCAGAGACCAAACCCTCTCTCCAAACTCCTGCTGATGAACCATGCACGTAAGCCAAACTGATGTGTGTTGCAGCAGCTCCCAGCGTGGCCTGATGACCAACAAACAACTGGGCCATCCGCAACTCCATAATACTAAGACCTCAAAACTGTAGTACAATCCTAATTAGGGGGACCTCAATAAAGATTGAGATTTTAAAGCTGAGGCATTAAGTTCCCCCAACAAATTCTAAGGGAATTTGGAACTGGAGTCAGAAATTAGTTTATAGGGAGGAAGAGTCAAGATGGCAGAGAAGTAGCAGGCTGAGACTACTTCAGGTAGTGGGAGATCAGCTAGATAGCTTATCTAAAGATTGCAAACACCTACAAATCCAACGGGAGATCAAAGAGAAGAAGAACAGCAATTCTAGAAACAGAAAATCAACCACTTTCTGAAAGGTAGGACTGGCGGAGAAGTGAATCCAAAGGGACGGGAAGATAGACCCCGGGGGGAGGGGCCGGCTCCCGGCAAGCGGCGGAGCAACGGAGCACAAAATCAGGACTCTTAAAAGTCTGTTCCGCTGAAGGAAATCGCTCCACAGGCTTAACCGGGGTGAAGCCCATGCGCGGTCAGCGTGGCCTCAGGTCCCACAGGGTCACAGAAGGATCGGGGGTGTCTGAGTGTCGCAGAGCTTGCAGGTATTAGAACAGGGAAGCCGGCTACAGAGACAGAGCCGAGGAGTGAGCTCTAAACTCGGGTTAACTTGAACTGGTCGCAGGCTCGGTGAACTTGGAGCGCGGCCGGAAGCCAGGGTGACGGGAGTAATTGGGCGCTGTTCTCTGAGGGCGCACTGAGGAGTGGGGCCCCGGGCTCTCGGTTCCTCCAGGCCGGAGACTGGGAGGCCGCCATCTTCATTCCCGTCCTCCGGACTCTACGGAAAGCGCTCAGGGAACAAAAGCTCCCGAAAGCAAACCCGAGCGGATTACTCAGCCCGGCCCCTGGTAAGGGCGGTGCGACTCCGCCTGGGGCAAAGACACTTGAGAATCACTACAACAGGCCCCTCCACCAGAAGATCAACAAGAAATCCAGCCGGGACCAAGTTCACCTACCAAGGAGTGCAGTTTCAATACCAAGGAGAGCAGCGGAATTCCAGAGGAGGAGAAAGCAAAGCACGGAACTCATGGCTTTCTCCCCATGATTCTTTAGCCTTGCAGTTAATTTAATTTTTTTTCTTTTTCAATTTTTTTTCTCTTCTTCTGCTAAATTTTTTTAAACTTTTACCCTTTTCTTTTTTAATGTTTTTTAACTAGTTTATCTAATATATATATATATTTTTCCTTTTTATATTTTTTCTTTGTTTTCTTCTTTTAATTGTTTTTTTTTTTTTTTCTTTCTGAACCTCTTTTTATCCCCTTTCTCCCCCCTCACGATTTGGGAACTCTTCTGATTTGGTTAAAGCATATTTTCCTGAGGTTGTTGCCACCCTTTTAGTATTTTACTTGCTCCTTCATATACTCTTATATGGACAAAATGACACGGCGAAAAAATTCACCACAAAAAAAAGAATAAGAGGCAGTACCAAAGGCTAGGGACCTAATCAATACAGACATTGGTAATATGTCAGATCTAGAGTTCAGAATGAGGATTCTCAAGGTTCTAGCCGGGCTCGAAAAAGGCATGGAAGATATTAGAGAAGCCCTCTCAGGAGATATAAAAGCCCTTTCTGGAGAAATAAAAGAACTAAAATCTAACCAAGTTGAAATCAAAAAAGCTATTAATGAGGTGCAATAAAAAATGGAGGCTCTCACTGCTGGGATAAATGAGGCAGAAGAGAGAATTAGCAATATAGAAGACCAAATGACAGAGAATAAAGAAGCTGAGCAAAAGAGGGACAAACAGCTACTGGACCACGAGGGGAGAATTCAAGAGATAAGCGACACCATAAGATGAAACAACATTAGAATAATTGGGATTCCAGAAGAAGAAGAAGAAGAGAGAGAGGAGCAGAAGGTATATTGGAGAGAATTATTGGAGAGAATTTCCCCAATATGTCAAAGGGAACAAGCATCAAAATCCGGGAGGTTCAGAGAACCCCCCTCAAAATCAATAAGAATAGGTCCACACCCCGCCACCTAATAGTAAAATTTACAAGTCTTAGTGACAAAGAGAAAATCCTGAAAGCAGCCCGGGAAAAGAAGTCTGTAACATACAATGGTAAAAACATTAGATTGGCAGCAGACTTATCCACAGAGACCTGGCAGGCCAGAAAGAGCTGGCATGATATATTCAGAGCACTAAACGAGAAAAACATGCAGCCAAGAATACTATATCCAGCTAGGCTATCACTGAAAATAGAAGGAGAGATAAAAAGCTTCCAGGACAAACAAAAACTGAAAGAATTTTCAAGCACCAAACCAGCTCTACAGGAAATATTGAAAGGGGTCCTCTAAGCAAAGAGAGACCCTAAAACTAGTAGATCAGAAAGGAACAGAGACAATATACAATAACAGTCACCTTACAGGCAATACAATGGCACTAAATTCATATCTCTCAATAGTTACCCTGAATGTTAATGGGCTAAATGCCCCAATCAAAAGACACAGGGTATCAGAATGGATAAAAAAACAAAACCCATCTATATGTTGCCTACAAGAAACTCATCTTAAACCCGAAGACACCTCCAGATTCAAAGTGAGGGGGTGGAAAAGAACTTACCATGCTAATGGACATCAGAAGAAAGCAGGAGTGGCAATCCTTATATCAGATCAATTAGATTTTAAGCCAAAGACTATAATAAGAGATGAGGAAGGACACTATATCATACTCAAAGGATCTGTCCAACAAGAAGATCTAACAATTTTAAATATCTATGCCCCTAACGTGGGAGCAGCCAACTATATAAACCAATTAATAACAAAATCAAAGAAACACATCAACAATAATACAATAATAGTAGGGGACTTTAACACTCACCTCACTGAAATGGACAGATCATCCAAGCAAAAGATCAACAAGGAAATAAAGGCCTTAAATGACACACTGGACCAGATGGACATCACAGATATATTCAGAACATTTCATCCCAAAGCAACAGAATACACATTCTTCTCTAGTGCACATGGAACATTCTCCAGAATAGATCACATCCTCGGTCCTAAATCAGGTCTCAACCTGTATCAAAAGATTGGGATCATTCCCTGCATATTTTCAGACCACAATGCTCTGAAGCTAGAACTCAATCACAAGAGGAAATTTGGAAAGAACCCAAATACATCTAGACTAAACAGCATCCTTCTAAAGAATGAATGGGTCAACCAGGAAATTAAAGAAGAATTGAAAAAAATTAATGGAAACAAATGATAATGAAAACACAACGGTTCAAAATCTGTGGGACACAACAAAGGCAGTCCTGAGAGGAAAATATATAGCAGTACAAGCCTTCCTCAAGAAACAGAAAAGGTCTCAGGTACACAACCTAACCCTACACCTAAAGGAGCTGGAGAAAGAACAAGAAAGAAACCCTAAACCCAGCAGGAGAAGAGAAATCGTAAAGATCAGAGCAGAAATCAATGAAATAGAAACCAAAAAAACAATAGAACAAATCAACAAAACTAGGAGCTTGTTCTTTGAAAGAATTAATAAGATTGATAAACCCCTGGCCAGACTTATCAAAAAGAAAAGAGAAAGGACCCAAATAAATAAAATCACGAATGAAAGAGGAGAGATCACAACGAACACCAAAGAAATACAGACAATTATAAAAACATACTATGAGGAACTCTACGCCAACAAATTTGACAATCTGGAAGAAATGGATGCATTCCTAGAGACATATAAACTACCATAACTGAACCAGGAAAAAATAGAAAGCCTGAACAGACCCATAACCAATAAGGAGATTGAAACAGTCATCAAAAATCTCCAAACAAACAAAAGCCCAGGGCCAGACGGCTTTCCGGGGGAATTCTACCAAACATTTAAAGAAGAACTAATTCCTATTCTCTTGAAACTGTTCCAAAAAAATAGAAATGGAAGGAAAACTTCCAAACTCATTTTATGAGGCCAGCATCACCTTGATCCCAAAACCGGATAAAGATCCCATCAAAAAAGAGAACTACAGACCAATATCCTTGATGAACACAGATGCAAAAATTCTCACCAAAATACTAGCCAATAGGATTCAACACTGCATTAAAAGGATTATTCACCACGACCAAGTGGGATTTATTCCAGGGCTGCAAGGTTGGTTCAACATCTGCAAATCAATCAATGTGATACAACACATTAATAAAAGAAAGATCAAGAACCATATGATACTCTCCATAGATGCTGAAAAAGCATTTGACAAAGTACAGCATCCCTTCCTGATCAAAACTCTTCAAAGTGTAGGGATAGAAGGCACATACCTCAATACTATCAAAGCCATCTATGAAAAACCCATCGCAAATATCATTCTCAATGGAGAAAAACTGAAAGCTTTTCCTCTAAGGTCAGGAACACGGCAGGGATGTCCGTTATCACCACTGGTATTCAACATAGTACTAGAAGTCCTAGCCTCAGCAATCAGACAACAAAAAGAAATTAAAGGCATCCAAATCGGCAAAGAAGAAGTCAAACTATCACTCTTTGCAGATGATATGATACTATATGTGGAAAACCCAAAAGACTCCACTCCAAAACTGCTAGAACTTGTACAGGAATTCAGTAAAGTGTCAGGATATAAAGTCAATGCACAGAAATCAGTTGCGTTTCTCTACACCAACAAGAAGACAGAAGAAAGAGAAATTAAGGAGTCAATCCCATTTACAATTGCACCCAAAACTATAAGATACCTAGGAATAAACCTAACCAAAGAGGCTAAGAATCTATACTCAGAAAACTATAAAGTACTCATGAAAGAAATTGAGGAAGACACAAAGAAATGGAAAAATGTTCCATGCTCCTGGATTGGAAGAATAAATATTGTGAAAATGTCTATGCTACCTAAAGCAATCTACACATTTAACGCAATTCCTATCAAAGTACCATCCATTTTTTTCAAAGAAATGGAATAAATAATCCTAAAATTTATATGGAACCAGAAAAGACCTCAAATAGCCAAAGGAATATTGAAAAAGAAAGCCAAAGTTGGTGGCATCACAATTCCGGACTTCAAGCTCTATTACAAAGCTGTCATCATCAAGACAGCATGGTACTGGCACAAAAACAGACACATAGATCAATGGAACAGAATAGAGAGCCCAGAAATAGACCCTCAACTCTATGGTCAACTAATCTTCGACAAAGCAGGAAAGAATGTCCAATGGAAAAAAGACAGCCTCTTCAATAAATGGTGTTGGGAAAATTGGATAGCCACATGCAGAAAAATGAAATTGGATCATTTCCTTACACCACACACGAAAATAGACTCAAAATGGATGAAGGACCTCAATGTGAGAAAGGAATCCATCAAAATCCTTGAAGAGAACACAGGCAGCAACCTCTTCGACCTCAGCCGCAGCAACTTCTTCCTAGGAACATCGCCGAAGGCAAGGGAAGCAAGGACAAAAAGGAACTATTGGGATTTCATCAAGATCAAAAGCTTTTGCACAGCAAAGGAAACAGTTAACAAAACCAAAAGACAACTGACAGAATGGGAGAAGATATTTGCAAACGACATATCAGATAAAGGGCTAGTGTCCAAAATCTATAAAGAACTTAGCAAACTCAACACCCAGAGAATAATCTAATCAAGAAATGGGCAGAAGACATGAACAGACATTTCTGCAAAGAAGACATCCAGATGGCCAACAGACACATGAAAAAGTGCTCCACATCACTCGGCATCAGGGAAATACAAATCAAAACCACAATGAGATATCACCTCACACCAGTCAGAATGGCTAAAATTAACAAGTCAGGAAATGACAGATGCTGGAGAGGATGCAGAGAAAGGGCAACCCTCCTACACTGTTGGTGGGAATGCAAGCTGGTGCAACCACTCTGGAAAACAGCATGGAGATTTGTCAAAAAGTTGAAAATAGAACTACCCTATGACCCAGCAATTGCACTACTGGGTCTTTACCCTAAAGATACAAACGTAGTGATCCGAAGGGGCACGTGAACCCGAATGTTTATAGCAGCAATGTCTACAATAGCCAAACTATGGAAAGAACCTAGATGTCCATCAACAGACGAATGGATAAAGAAGATGTGGTATATATACACAATGGAATACTATGCAGCCATCAAAAGAAATGAAATCTTGCCATTTGCGACAACGTGGATGGAACTAGAGGGTATCATGCTTAGCGAAATAAGTCAATCAGAGAAAGACAACTATCATATGATCTCCCTGATATGAGGGAGAGGAGATGCAACATGGGTGGTTAATGGGGTAGGAGAAGAGTAAATGAAACAAGTTGGGATTGGGAGGGAGACAAACCATAAGTGACTCTTAATCTCACAAAACAAACTGAGGGTTGATGGGGGGAGGGAGGTTGAGAGAAGGGTGGTGGGGTTATGGACATTGGGGAGGATATGTGCTATGGTGAGTGCTGTGAAATGTGTAACCAGGCGATTCACAGACCTGTACCCCTGGGGATAAAAATATATTATATGTTTAAAAAATAATAATAAAATTTATTATTTAAAAAAAAGAAATTAGTTTATAAAAGTAAAGTTATATATATCAGTGCTCCTGATTTCACAGACTGAGATTCATATCATTATACCAATACTATGCCTGGATAATCTGTCTTGACTCTTTTCTATCTCTTAATGCCACATTAAAGTAGTTGTCAACTTCTGTGTACTTATCTAAGTATTTCTCACGGTTATTGCTGCCTATCTTAGTTATTTTTCCTAGGTTCATCTCTGTGAATTCCTATACTAACTCCTTGTCCAATGTACTGTATCCAGTCTTAATGTCCTTCAATCAATATAAGAACCAGAACATTTGATTTAAAATCCATATCTCACAATGTTACTCCCCTATTTCATATTCTCTGTGATTTCTATGTGCCACAGAATCAAGAATATGAACCAAGAGCCCTCCATGGACTCTATTCTCCAGTCTTCTCTAGCCTTACCTCCCTCGTCATCTTTCGTTGTGATTTCTCTTCCAAAACATTGAATGAACACATATTTCTCCTAGCTTTAGTTCCTTTGTTCATGTGGTTCTCTCTGTTCAGAATTATCCCCCTCCCCAACTCATGCACCCATTTTGCCTGTTTAACTCCTACTTATGTTTTTCAATATTCAATTCAGGCATTCCTTCCATCAGGAAAATCTCTGATCTCACTTTAGCCCACCTCCTGCAGTACCACTATAATTTATGTAATAATTACACATAACTCCATTTTATGTTCTATGAACATCTAATTATGTATTTGTCTCTGCCCATAAACTGTGAGCTCTCTGAAGACAGGAACCAAGCTCACCTACCTGAGTCTCCATTGCTCAGAATGATGCTTGGCCAATAATAGGCATTCAATTCACGTTTGTCCAACCGAATAAAATGACCTACACAGAAATCTGGCAACACTTCAGAAATCTTTCATCAGGAATCTAATTTTAGAGAATCCAGATGTTTTCAGACAAGCAAATTAATGGGCCAGTAATTCTTCAGGGACCATCAATGTATATACTTTGTTTGAGGAGTTTAAAGACTTATCAGATGCTGCCTCACTAGATATTCTAGATGGGAACATCTAAAGCTGCTCTGGAGGCAACACACTTTAATCACGTGGATGTGGCCTTCAGATCCATATTTGGTTGTGCTATCATGATTACTTAAGTAATCATGATCATAATAATAGCAAGAGTCCCTTGCATTTCTATAGCATCTCATGGCGTGCAAAGAATTTCCTTACACAAAATAGCCCCAAGAGATAAATAGGATAGGCATTATTATCACCACTTTATACATAAGTAACTAAGGTTCAAAGAGATTAAGTGTGTAGCCTAAGACCTCACACCTATTAAATTTCTGAGCCAGGGTTGAACTGGTTTGTTAATCTTTCATTCATGTGAACTTCTGAAATTCAAGTCAATAATCATGTCTTCCAGAGAAACTAGGAATTTCCAACGGAATTAACTTTTTCTAATTTTAAAACTAGAGGCAGGATAAGCCTACAGAAAAATAGATAAATAGGTAAAGATTTCTGTTACATACTGCTGCTTTGAAGTTCTCCAAATAAGTTAGTTAAACTCAAGTGAAGTTCTAGTAAATAACTGAGTAATATATGATAATGGCTACTGGACATGTGATGACAAAATAATAGCTAGCTAGCTGTTTTCAAACATGAACATAGGATTTGCACAGCTAAAATAGGATGGAAAAATTAAAATCTTTAGGGGGCTTCTCAATCTCATTTTTTGTATGACTCATTGAATGACTCATCATTCCACACAATAAACTTAAAGCAACTAATCTCCTGGTAAATCTGTTCTGTGTTCTTGTCTTAATTTTTGTCTTAGTTGTCAAATATTATAAAGGTAGCATTAATATCTTATTCAGTCTCATTAATTTATTCAATAAACATAAATTAAATGCCAATTATGTGCCAAGATTCTGAGATATTTTGGCATTACCAATATAACTAAGACCTAACTAGCCTCAGTTCTTGTGTAGAACATGTGATCTGTAGGGGAAAACAGGAAATAATACAAGCACTGTTCTTTCAGGTTACAGAAGTGTGTCATATCATAGCTATTGCCCAAAGACAGAAATAATCAATTCAACTTGAAGAATTCCAGTAACACAGCAGGAGGATCCATGTCCCTCTTGAGCTTCAATTCTACATGTCACCAAGCACATGGCATAAAGTAGATGGTCAAAAATATCTGCTCATTGATTAATGGCATAGCCTGGTTCAAGTTATGTATCAAATCATTATATTCCCTCTCTTAGAGACATTAACCTTATAGCTTCATTTGAGTTTGTAAAATTAAGTTTATCTATTATAGAAACTTCAAGGATCTCAAAAGGGTGGGTATGATGCTCTAGGCAAGACATCCCTCCACTTAAATCCCAGATTTGGGAATAACTTCCACGCCTGTGAGAACAACAGTAAGCCTTGTCTCACAAATTCTTCAATGTGAATGAATGTTTAGTCTCTTTTCAGGAGACTGAGTGCCTCCTACACAGAGAAGCTTGTTTCTTGCCTGATTTAGGTCTTCTCTCTACTCTATGTTCTAAGATTAAAAATGCAGTAAATAGAGCTTCTTCCCACCTATCCGTTTCTAAGTCAGATGAGTCAATATGAAACAACAGAAGATTGATGATTACCTAAAATATTCTGTGATCTCTTAGAGTTGGCCACAGAATTAAATTCTTTAGGCCTCCTCAACTTGCTTCTTTAGGTGAAGTTCAATAAATCAAATTAACTGTCACCTATTACATTTTCCCCCTTTACTGACGATCTCTGAACATCTACCTTAAAGCAAATCTTTTTAATAATACTTTTTAGAGGACGTTAGGAGAAAGAAAATAATTCTAATTTTTAAGACTTCGTGTTTCACAAAATGAAGTCAAAAGTGACAACATATATTTCTGGTTCCAGAAAATTCAAATAGAAATATTTGCGTTTAAGAAGATGTGGTCCATATACGCAATGGGATATTACTCAGCCATCAGAAAGTAAGAATACCCAACTTTTGCATCAACATGATGGGACTGGAGGAGATTATGCTGAGTGAAATAAGTCAAACAGAGAAAGCCAATTATCATATGGTTTCACTTATTTGTGAAACATAAGGAATAGCATGGAGGACATTAGGAGAAGGGAAAAATGAAGGGGGAGAAATCGGAGTGGGAGACGAACCATGAGAGACTATGGACTCTGGGAAACAGAGAGTTTTAGAAGGGAGGGAGGGGTTGGAGGGTTGGGTAAACCTGGTGGTGGGTATTAAGAAGGGCACGTATAGCATGGAGCACTGGGTGTTATACACAAACAATGAATCATGGAACACTGCATCAAAAACTAATGATGTACTGTATGGTGACTAACATAACACAATTAAGAATATATATATTTGTGTTTAAAGTCTTCAACAAATCCCCAGTAGAGCTATAGTCCTCTGGAACAAATGTGAAATGCTTTCTGCCCTTTGGGTATATTTCTTTTGCACAATCCTTATTTTATAAAGAATTTCCTAGTGGCACTGTCTCTAGTACCATACACTAGCTGCCTAGAATAAATAAGTCTGCAAATCCAGCTCACATATAAACACTGTGCTGAATGCCCAAAGGTTAAAATTAAATAAACCCCTTATACATCACTTTCTTTTATCCTCTCTATCACTTCTTATCCCACCTCCCAACCCCAGTTTCACAACCTGAAAAGCAGAACTCAAAAGACTGAAATATTAGCGATATTTTTGAAGGAAGAATAGATAGAATCTATATAAAGGATGAAAACTTTTATCTGATTCTGGCAAACATAGTCATTTTTAACTTTTAGTCTGATGATTCCTACAGAAATATTTTTCCAAAAATAGGGGAAATTATTGTAAAATAATTAGCATAGTACTTCCACAGAAAAAACTTCCGGGATACCTGGGTGGCTCAGTCAGTTAAATGTCCAACTCCTGTTTTTCAGCTCAGGTCTTGATCTCAGGGTCATGAGATTGAGTCCCCCATCTGGCTCCATGTGTGGATCCTGCTTAGGACTCTCTCTCCCTCTTCCTCTGCCCCTCCCATCCTCCCATCCACTCACTATCAATCTCTCTGTATAAAAAAAAAAAATCTTCATAAGCTTCATAAAATACTTTCTTCACTCAAAAGTCTATGTGAAAATCTAAAATACAAACTTGTTGACTATTACTCTAAGCTAGTGAGATTCACAGTAAAGTAACACTCTTTTCAATTTTTATCTAGGTCAGGTGAAAGCTGAAATGATTTGCTTCAAAGCAAAATGCAAGGCAGTAAGGTGACAGCTAGGATGTTCTTTATTTTCTTCTTCTTTATCTGAATAAGCATTCACTTGGTATTATTATTCTGATGAGTAAATTCAGAAACAGTTTAACTGTGCTTTCACCAATTGAAATAAGAATGCTTAGTTATCACATATTAACTTAAAATAAATTGTCCAGAATAAATATGAGTCTAACCTTAATGATTTAGAGTATCAGTCATCAAAAGTAATACATAACGTATAACACAGTGGAAATAGTAGTGAATGACAAATCAGAAAGATCAAGATTTTAGTCATATGTTTGCCACTTTTTAGCTGCACGACCCAAGAAAATAAGTAAATATCCATTTAAGTACAAAACAAAACAAGCATGTAAGTTATAACTTCCTTGAAAATCTCATTAGTTTTTCTTGAGATGCCAGTGTGGTAACATATGAAAAAGAGTTGTGGTATACACTTTACAAATAATAGAAAGCAAATCTAAATTAATTTATAACACTTAAGACTGACAGAATCAAAATGGGACATAGAAATTCTAAATTAATTTATAACACTTAAGACTGACAGATATCAAAATGGGACATAGAAATGGGACACAGGAAGAATGATTAAAACTTACTGAACCCTTACTATATGCCAGATGCTAAGTACTTTACATCTACTAAACTGTCATTTCTCAGGACAACCTTGATTGTCATTTACAGATGAAGAAACTGATGTTCACAGTTCTTCTGTTCTTCCTACTCTTTCTTCTGCTTCTATACTACAGTACAGGTGACAGATCTCCAGTCACTCACATGTTAACACCAAGATCTTCCTACAAAATAATTTCTAGCTGAATGAGGTAATAATTTCTAGCTGAATTATTCTATTCCTAGAATAATTTCTGGCTAAATTTCAGGTGACAAAATGTTAAATTTTATTTATGAATTGTATCCCATACTACTTCTATATATCTATTTCTCCCTCTACATCACCATCCCTATATACATGTGTATTATAGGTAAGTGACTTTTCAATTTCTTTCAAGCTAAAAATTAATTCATGTACACAATAGACTATTGTGACACCTAGAAGTGTTTTTTTTTTTCTAGAATTTTTTCCTAAATTACTGTTTCTGTAACTTAGGAAACAAGACAAATAAGAGGTATAATATCTTTTCATCAGGAATACATGTTATTAGACAGCTTACATCATCAGATATCGCCCCTTGTTGAAAATGTACAAATTGTTTGTAGTAAAAACAAAATATCCCATTGGTTTTAGTTAATACATTATTGTACTTGTCATTAAAATTCTGATTATAAAAGTGCTTCTCTGTACTGATTTTAAAGTATCTAATTTTGTGCTATTTAAATAAAAGCCAGTTATTTAAAAATTTTGAAATAAGTCATGTTCTTTAATATCTATGCTTTGAGTAGTGAAAGGATAATTAAAGTAACCACTTAATATGTTTTATTTTTTTTATATTTTATTTATTTATTTAACAGAGAGAGAGCACAAGCAAGGGAGCAACAGGCAGAGGAAGGAGAAGCAGGCTCCCTGCTGAGCAAGGAGACCCACGAGGGGCTCCATCCCAGGACTCTGGGATCATGATCTGAGCCAAAGGCAGATGCTTAACCGACTGAGCCAACCAGGGTGCCCCAACTCTTAATAATATGTTTTAAATACTATCTTAGTTTGAATAAGTAAGGTCTTCAATTTTTACTCATATGTTTCGGTTACAAGGAGTTCAAACTTAAAGTGAACATGTAGGTTTGAATAAATAAACTTTAGCATATTATTTACAAAGTGTTAAATCTCTATATAGTCTAATTTTAAAATATGTTCAATATTTTTATGAGCTTAAAAATATATTCAATATTTATAGTATTTATCATAATATCAATACTATAACATCAACTTGCTGAGAATCTTACACAAAATGTTCATTCAATTAACCTATGTGAATTCAATAGCAACTTGAATAAGCCTGATATTGTGCTAAGTGCCATTAGGAATATAGAAAAACTTTAGAAGGCCCCTGCCCTTCTGAGTTTATAATGTAAGGAGAAAATATTAAGAACATGAAAGGCTTCAGAACTGCACTAAAATTATACAATTAAGTCTAAGCCTTAAAGGAGTTGTCCTTAAATAGAATATAAAGACGAGAATCTGGGATGGAGTAACTTTTCAGATACCTGTAAAATTTATGTCATCTAATTCTACAGAGTCTTCAGCAGAAATAAATTATAAATTCTAATATTTCCATCTGAATTCATCCATTCATAAACATTTTTTAAAAATCTATTACATGCTAAGCTTTTTTAATGCACTGTGGGGAATACAAAGATAATTAAGCTAACAGGTACTTGAGAAGGAAAAAAAAAGGTACAGAAGCAAATATCACACAAGTCAGAAGGTGTCAATTGGAATTCAGGGAAGGGAGAAATCTACTTTTAATTGAAGTAAAATAAAGAAATTTCCAAGGGCATTTGGCTGAAAACTAGTTGTGATGGAAAAGATGTTTTTGAGAGCAAGCAGGCAAGGATACACCAGGAAGGAAGAATATGAGCAAAGATATCGAGGAAGAAAACATAAACTTATTTAGGGGATGTGAAAGAGGGGAGGTTAGGATCATTATTAATCAAGCAACTAAGGAGCACAGAATTTTGTCCTTTGCTAACCAACTCCTGATTCTCACAAAAAATAGGAGATAAGTATGCAAGGAGGCAATGACTAACTAAAGAATAATCTTTATTTCTATAAAGCTGTTACTGCAAACACTAATGCAATGCCTTAGTGAACTAACTTGACCTAGGTAGAGGAACCATTCCCCTAGGCAAAAGGCAGCCTGAACACAAGGGCCAAAGTATGCAAAATGGCAGACTCTTACTCATTCCTCAGTAAGATCATGCTCAGGTCATGGGTCCTTCAATGACAGAGAGAAAAAGAATATACAGAATACAACTGTGGAGTAAAGAATTAGGAGAGTTTAACAATCAGAGGGAGAATGTGACCAGGGTTTATGCCAGTCTGTCTTGGGCCTTCTCAGACCAGGGATGTTCTAGAGAAGAAGCACAAAACCTGGCCTTTTGGTTATTTAGGCAAAGGCAAAGATGAAGAGAGTCTGGAGAGCAAAGGCAAAGATGAAGAGAAAGAGAGCTGGTTCTCCAGCAAAGATTACTGTCTCAGCAGACTTTTTCAAATTACTAAGGCTCCATTCCTAGAAATAAGGTTCATTGCATATCCTTTACCTTAACCAATTCATTTATTAAGCAAATATTTATTAAAAACTCACTATTCAGAAGACATAGGTCCTTGGGACACATAAGTGAAGAAAACAAGGATCCTTAAAACACATCATAATGAATTTAAAATTTCTATTTGCAGTATAGGCACACAAACATAAGCTTCTCTCTCTCTCTACAACTGAACTAATCCATGAACTCCCATGCCCTAAACTTTCTGATCCAAGAAAATTATTCAGTTCTCCAGCTTCAATGGAACTACTCAGAGAGATCATTCGGCAGTTAGAGAGAAATTGAGACTTCAATCTGATTCCAGCCTGGGAAAACTAAATTAACCAGCAGGGATGGGCCAGCCATTTGCTCCAACAGAAGAGTAAAGAGAAATCACTACTTCTGTGGTTTGGGCTTGAACTCCAAGAGACTGTCAACGCAAAGTATGCACGAGTGTTTCCCAAGGACAAAATGTAGTCTGTTCCAGAAAGAGAGGTGACCTTACAGCCATTTTTCTTTCTCCCTGTTCGATTGCATGAAGAATAACAAGATTCTAAAGAAGGAAGTCTGTTAGGACGGATCACTGAAAAACAGTCAAGGGTTAAATGAGAAAAATGCATCCCCTGTGTCACAGGAGGTACCTCTGATAGTTCTAAGTGAAAAAAAGTTCTTTTTTAAATCTTTATAAAAACACCCGGAGAGAAAAGATCAGCTTTAAGTACCTGCGAGACACAGATGGAGTCACCATTCTATGGCAGTACTGAATTTACCTTCCTCTCTGCCTCTCCTGCCCCCAGATCTTGAGTTGATCCCAGTGGGACTCCAGAAACCATGGTTAGCCAGATAAGGCCAGCATGGAAGTTTAAGTTACTTCCATATCTCTAGCTCCTGCTTCCTGCCTAAAGAAACCTCCATGTGGCACAAAAGAGAATTTCTAATTTTAAATAAACTTGGAAATGTTGAAGATTAAATGGCACTGGACACCATTAATATTGAGCTTTTATTTAAATTGACCATAAGACCTATTTCCTAGATATGATCGGAGCAGTAATAGGCTTGCCTTAAGTTTTCCTTTAAGGGCAAAGAGCCCCTGAATAAATAATCACTGGAAAGTGTGTGTGGAAGGAATATGAAATTGTTCGTTTTTACTTCCCACAAGTCCTGCTTGGTTCAGCCTACAAGGTTACACCTTAATCTCAGATGGCATTGCAGAATTAACTAGACTTATGATAAAATAAAGGCTTCTAGATTTCCCACTGTCCACTAGCCCTTGCTAGTCTTTGTTGAGGTGTCTTACTCTGCTCACTCTTGGATGTTGTCTAACCCTGCTGAATCAGCTGCACTTGAAGTAATTCATTACCTTCTCTCTCAGCATGAGAAGTACACATTAATCACTTCAGGAGGAGCTTCATGGTCTCTGTCTATTCAGCTAACAATCTAAAAACAACTAGGGGAAGCCTCATTAGTAAAAGACCTCTTGGATCTTGAAGTTTATGGGAATTCCTAAGACAATAGTGTGACTCCCATTCGGTGACTGAATGGTATGGTCCACTCTAGCTCTCTGCAACAGCATCATTTTTCTCCTTATTTTGGCTCCCATTCATATTCCTCACTGGGACAATTACGACATCTAGAGCTTCTTCACACATCACTGGAACAGTGGGAGATAGACAAACTCTCTCTCTATATTTCTCTCTCTCTCTCTCTAGACAGCTAGTTAGCTACCTATCTCACTGGTGTAGAAGAGTCTTTTAGGCTACAGATCATAACATCTTCGCTAGAAGAATATGCATGAACAATAGCGTACAAAGATTAAAACTTTGTTCAATATGTACTATGAATTGGAGACAGATAAGAAAAGATTCAGATTAAGTATTCCTTAATGTCTTCTCCATGAGAAGTAATATAATAGGAGACAGATAAATTAAGGCACTGTTAAGAAACAAGGGCATGGCTGGGAAGGCTACAGCTGAGGCAAAACTAGCAGGACCTGGATTGCTATTAAATATGGGGGAAAAAAGAATTAGATGACTCAGAGTTTCTCACCTAAGTTATTGGGAGAAGGATCATGCCATTAGCAGAAACAAAAACCAGGAGGACAAGCAGACTTAAGCACTGTTTTGCAGTGTGGAGTAGGAGGTATTAGAAGGGTAGCCAGCAGGCGTTGGAAATCAGGCTCTGAGCTTGAGAGTGAGGTCAGAACTAGCAATCCACATTTGACAGTTACACCTAGTGCAGTGTCATTTGAAGCTGTGGGAGCAGATGTGATTACTACGGGAAGAAGGAGTTGAAAGATAAGGCCAAAGTCAGATCATTTGGGAGGCCTATCTATATTAAGGGAAATAGAAGGAGTAAAAATGAGTAAAAATTTTAAAAATAAAAAAACAACACAGAGAGAACATACAGTCATTTTTATGGAAGATATACTAGACTACTCCTTCAGAGGCCTTTTCCTCAGACTTATACAAGCTGGACTGCATTGTGCAAACCAATTTTTAACAGACATGTCAAATACCAAGTACATACCAATGAAATATCCTGTTCTTGTTAAACAATAAAATGTGCCTATATAAATTTACTACACATTTTTATGACAAACAATAGGGATTTTTTCCCAATAGTTTTAAGCCAGTATGTTATTTCTTCCCACTTTTACTAGGAATATGAAGCTAGCTCATTTCATCATCATCATTACCAGAAAATATGGTAAAGTGGGAAAAAAATGGAGGAACTTAATTGACTATTTATAGTCAGTGTTACTATGTGGTGAAATAACAGTTCTCCCATCTCTCAAAGTTACCTAGGATCTGACAGGGGAGTGGTCAGGAAAGTAAAATGACTCATATGATCTAAAGACATGTTAAGTAACTTTACACTCTTCTGTTTATATTTATGGCAAATAAGTAAAACCATGTTAATTGAGAACAGGAGGTAAAACTACATTTAGAATTGTCACCATCACTACATTCCAGTCATTGAGTAAAATAAAAAAAAAATATATCACAGAAATAAAACATATCACAGAAATTGAAAGAGAACATAAATATCAATAAGATAGATAAAAATACTGCATTGAGGGCCACAAAGTCAAGTGTGAAGATTTTAAATGATTGCCTTTTTCAACTTAAAAATTACTAAAAATCCTCAAAAATTATATTCTCTAGATTTGGGGGTATAAGTGAGAATAAGACAGGATTAAGCAGTAAGTGGGGATAGAGGAAATGGAGGCAGAACGTCTGGACTTTTACGAGGTGCAGTACTGCAATAAAGGAAAGACCTGGAGATTTTAACTTAATGAGGTGACAGGGCTGAGAAAAGGCTTTTCTTCCTTTTTCTTTTCCTTTCTCTTTCTTTTCTTTCTTTCTCTCCTTCCTTCCTTCCTTCCTTCCTTCCTTCCTTCCTTCCTTCCTTCCATCCTTCCTTCCTAACTATCACAGAGGTTTTTGAAATGTTTGTTGAATGAATGTCTTACTGAATGGATGGCGTGAGTTACCATGATGGAGACAATAATGTTCACAGAGAATTACATGCACTTCCCTATTTCTCCCAGCCTCCCTTGGGGTTAGGTTTAGTTCACAGGACTAGTTCTAGACAATAAACTCTAAGGAGAAATTGTGTGTGTCAGTTGGGGAGTGGATTCTCCATGATCCTTTTTCTATAGCCAGGATAATTTTGAAGTCTTGCATTGATATGGATGGAAAGGTCCTGGATCCCCAAGTGCTGGATATATTATTTAACTATTATTGCAAAACAAATTACTCCAAACAAACATTTATTATCTCACAGTTCCTATGGGTTAGGAACCCAGGCGTAGCTTAGCTGGGTGCCTCTTTCTCAAGTTCTCACATGAGATTGTTGTTAGGCTATTCTCTAGGGTTGTAGTTTACTCTGAAGGCTCAACTGTGGTGGAGGAGGATCTACTTCCAATAGTCTTCATGTTTGCTGACATGCCTCAGTCCTTTGCCACGTGGGCCTCTACACAGCCTCACTTACAACATGACATTTGGCTTCCCCTAGAGATAAGTGTTTCAGGAGAAAGTGAGAGATTGTGCCCAAAGTTAAAACTATGTTTTTTTTTTAATAACCTAATTTTAGAAGTGATACTGTAAACTTCTGCAGTTTTTCATTCTTTGAAATGAGTCAATAATTCCAGCCCACACTGAAGAATAGGAGCTAACTCAAGGAGATAGGGGATAAATACAAGGAGGCAGAAATCACCGGAAGCCATCTTTAAGGCTGCCTACTACCCCAGATGAAAGAAAATACCCAATTCTATGGTCTGAATGTTTGTGTCCTCCCAAAATTCATATGTTGAAATCCTAACCTCCAAGGTGATGGCATTAAGTGGTGGGCCTTTGGGAGGTGATTTGGACACTGGGGTGAAGTCCCCATGAATGGTTATTGCTCTTATAAAATATACCTAAGAGACGTCCCCCCACTCCTTTCGACCAGTGAAGTTATAGAAAAAAACAATGGGCCACCAATGAGGAAGGGGGTTCACCAGACACCAAATCTGCCAGTACCATCTTAGACTTCCCAGGCCCTAGAACTGTTAAGAAATAAATTTCTTTATTTCTCACCCAATCTGCAGTATTTTGCTACAGTAGTCTAAAGGACTAACACAACCACCAACATGCGACTTTTAATGAATAAGGAAAAAAATTTTTGTTTTATGCTATTAAGATTCTTTTAGAACACAGAAGGACAGTGAGAGGGAGAAGAAGACTCCCAGCTGAGCAGAGAGCCTGACACAGACCTTGATCCCAGGACCCTGAGATCATGACCTAAGCTGAAGGCAGACGCATAAATGACTGAGCCACCCAGGTGTCCCTGCTATTGATTCTTGAGGTTATTTGTTACTTTAGTATAGCTTCATCTGTCATGACCAATAAAAGCTCTAATGGAAGATAGAATTGAATTGAACCATACAAAAGCAAATCATGAAAGTAGATGGAGATGATAGGGCATAATAATGCATCAAAGTTGTATTCAAATATTATGTTCATAAGAAACTTTTAAAAATAATTTGGTATAGTACTTTATATAGAATCTTTAGTGTGATAGAATCTTTTTCTGTGGTGAATATCTATGGCTGCCTGTATGTATGACTGTTAAAACATGTCTAGAGACTTTACAAACAGATGGTTCTTTGGATCTTTCTACAGACTGTCAGCATGATAGTTCAAGTAACAGCTTTCTGTGATCTTCTCTACCTCCACTTCCTCCTTTTAGTTACCAAAATTGATTTTAATTTTTTTCTCACACCTCAAGTTTTGATAATCTAAAGTAGGTCACTCTGTAGCATCTAAAAAACTCAAAGTAGTTCTGTTCAGAGAGGGTGTGAAGTCAGACACTTTTAAAGCATTCAAAGTGAAAGCCAGCACTGGGAACAGAAACATAAAATGTGTTCAAGTAGTTCTCTAACAAAGAAAGATACAACCCAGTTCCTTTAATATGGTTTAATATGATAGTAATTTTCTATGGGATTCCATACAGCTTAGAATATACATTGGATTTGGTCATTATAAGGAGCATTGTCCTCTTGTGGTTAGTTGTTTTCTTATATCTTTCACATTTCTGGGTGCTGGAACTCACGAGTTCAAGACTCAAAAGTCATGTGAAAGAGAGATACTGGGCCAAATAGCATTCTCCCAATATCCACCTTCATCTGGAACCTGTAAACTTGACCTTATTTGGAAATAAAATCCTTGCAGATGTAGTCAAGTTAAGATGAGATCATGCTGGATTAGATCATGAGTCCTAAAGATATGAATGCTGTCCTTGTAAGAAGCAGGAAATTTGGAAACAGATATGTATAAATACAGAGAGAAAGCACCATGTGAAGACAGAGGTAGAGACTGGAGTGAAATACCTACAAGCCAAGAAATGTGAAAGAAAGACAGCTACTTCCAGAAGCTGGAAGACGCATAGGACAGATTCTGCCACAAAGCTCCAAAAGGAACCAACCCTGATGATGCATTGATTTCAGACGTCTAGACTCCAGAACTATGAAAGAATACATTTCTGTTGTAATAAGCTACCATATTTGTGGTACTTTGTAATGGCAGCCCTAAGAAACTAATACGAGAGAGGAGGAAGAGATTTATGCTTAGGGAAGTTTGGCCACTTGGCCTTACCCCAAGCATAAACTCAGTCCGAACCCTACTCTAGCCCAGCCTCAGATTCAGCCCCAGTGTCAGGATCATCTCTAACTCCAAACCTACTCCAGCTTGGCCCCAGCCCCAAGAGCCAGCACTATATAGTTTCAGAAGCTTCCCTCCCTGATTCAGACAGCTGGCAGGAAGAACCTCGAGGAAAAAGCTCCAGGCCTGGTCCTTCTTCTCTAAAAGTTCCCTGAGCATTTAAAAGAAAATTAGTTGTTCTATGGAAAGTCCCACCAGTTCAAGAGCTTTAAAATAGTCATGGAAAAAAAAAAAAAAGTTTTTCCTTCATTCAAAAGGCCTATAATGTCTTTCTTTCCTTCCTTTTCCTATTTCTTGTCTTTACTTTTAGTATTTCTCATCCTTTCCTTTCAAAGAAATCCTTATTTATTTCATCTTTGATTTTAAAGTAAATCAAGAGATTACAACTCTTAGAAGAAAATACAGGAATAAATTTTTGTGACCTTGGGTTACGCAATGGTTTCTTAGCTATGACAAACACACACACAAACACACACACAACTGATGGAAGAAAAGAATAACTTGAGCTTCATCACTGAAGTTTGACTTTATACCATCAAGAAAGTGAAAAAGTAACCCACAGAATGGAAGAAAATATTTGTAAATCACATACCTGTTAAGAAACTTGTATCCAGAACATATAAAGCACTTTTACAACTCAAAAATAAAAGAAGCAATAAGTCAACTAAAAATGGGCAAAGGATCTCAATACATATTTCTCCAAAGAAAATAAGCAAATAAGTAAGAAACACATAAAAAGTTGTTGAACATCATGAGATAGACATTAAGGAAATACAAATCAAAATCTTACTGAGATACCACTTCACACACAATAGGATGACTATAATAAAAAAAACACAGACAATAACGATGTTGACAAGGATGTGAAGATGTGAAGGATGTGAAGAAAGAGGATGTGAAGGATGTGAAGAAAGAGGAACTCTCATACATTGCTGGTGGGAATGTAAACTAGTGCAACCATTTTGGAAAACAGTTTGGCAATTCCTCAAAATATTAACTATAGAATGGCCATATGACCTGGCAACTCACCTCATGGGTATATATCTATGAGAAATGAAAAAAATATGTCCACACAAGACATACACATGATTCTTCATACCAACATTACTCATGACAGTCAAAAAGTAAAAGCACCAAATGTATATCGACTGATGAATGGACATGTAAGTGATGTGGTAAATTCATACAACTGAAAATTATGAGGCCATAAAAAGGAGTAGGAATGAAGTACTGATGTAGGCTATAACACGAATGGGCCTTTAAAAATATCATCCCACAAAACGCTGCATATTTTATGATTCCATTTATAGGAAATGTCCCAAATGGGCAAATCTAAAGTCTAGAAAGGGTATGATTTGAGGAAATGGGGAGTAAATATCAGTGAGCACAGGATTTCTTTCTTTTTTTTTTTTTTAAGATTTTATTTATTTATTTGAGAGAGCATGAAATAGCACACAGGGAGAGTGGGAGAGGAAGAAGCAGACTCCCCGCTGAGCAGGAAGCCAAATGTGGGACTTGATCCCAGGACCCTGGGATCACAACCTAAGCCAAAGGCAGATGCTTAACCAGCTGTGCCACCCAGGTGCCCAAGGCACAAGGGTTTCTTTTGGCGATAATGAAAGTATTCCAAAATTGGATTGTGATGATGGTTATAAATTCTATTAATATACTAAAAACACACTGAATTGTTAAAAAATAATCAAGAGACTATAGTTGAAGATCTGTATTATTTAAAATTTAAACACTACAGAGCAAAATACATTGTGAATAACATTTGAATTAAAAGTTTTGTGCAGCTCATGATATTTTATTATCACATCAAAAAGAAATTATCTAAAGAGTCTCATAGTAAGCACTCTTTAGAATTAATGCAAATAATCTTAAAATATGTTTCATGGAGTAAAAATAAGTATTTTTGAAGTGAAAATATTTTTACAAGAATTAACTTTGTTTAATTTAAATGTCAGGATTAAACTTTTCTTTGCACTTATCTCTTTGGTACGACCTAACTGCCAGTTTATAGTCTCTGCACACTAGGCTTCCCAGACTCCAAGCACATGTGTATGAACGTTCATCCCAGCTCTCCTTTTCCTGTCTTTCTTACTTTACTTTTGCCTTGAGGTAGTAAGTGTAGGGCAGAGAATAAACTATTTGCTTCCTCTGGCTTAGAAATGCTTGAAAAGGGGGCGCCTGGGTGGCTCAGTGGGTTAAAGTCTCTGCCTTCGGCTCAGGTCATGATCCCAGGGTCCTGGGATCGAGCCCCACATCGGGCTCTCTCCTCGGGAGATAGCCTGCTTCCCTCTCTCTCTCTGCCTGCCTTTCTGCCTACTTGTGATCTCTGTCTGTCAAATAAATAAATAAAATCTTTAAAAAAAAAAAAAAAGAAAAAGAAATGCTTGAAAAGCAGCAGTCTTGCGGCAATGAGTTAAAAAGACTGCATTCAGAATGATGCCATATTTTTACAGGGGCTTCTGTGGTTTTATGTTTAAAATAGGAATCTGGAAACCAGAGCCCTTTCTAGTGTTCTCACATTAAAAAAAAAAAAAAAAGAAAGAAAAGAAATGTGATGCTATGTAACTTTATTTTAGGTATTCGTTTGCTCCATTTACCTAAATGTAAGCACTTTGCATTCTTGAGTTTTGGGGTTTTTTGTTTTGTTTTGTTTTGTTTTGTTTAATATGCCTCTCCGACTTGAAGAGCACTTTAGCTAATGATACATGAATTTTCTTGGTAAGAGTAAATATGATTGAGAGGAATCATGTTTTTAAAAAAATCATGGACAGTCTCCCTGCCTTGTATGAGTTTAAATGTATGCACAATTTAATGATACCCACAGAGAACAGCATTTGTCCTACACTTGTGCTGAACACTAAATAACCACATGATAGAGTTACCGTCCTGTTGTGAATGGGGATTGTAAGGCTTCACGTGCCATGAAAAGAGAAAAGGAAAAACCAAAGTATTCTTTAATAGAGATAAAGAGGGAGGTTACGAGCTCTCTGATTCCATAAAAACATATAAACAAATCATTTTTCTTTCCCTAAGAATATGTGAAACATTTCCTTCTCAGTTCTTCTGAAGGGCTATTGTGGAATTTTCCTTTTGAGGCTTAAGTGCCTAAATTTTCCAGGAAGAGAATCTCTTTGAAGTCAGTCTGAAACAGTGTCAAAACATATGGGAAAAAACCTAAAACATTCAAAACTCTCTTTAGAAAAATATAGAAAATACCTCCTTAAAATAATGAGTTGAAGGCCAGTAAGATGCTCACACTATAAATCTTGGTATTGCTTTGTTTTGTTTTGATTTGGGGCAATTGGCAGCGGCACTGACAACCTGTGTTACTTTTCTTCTTAATGAGAACCAAAGTAGTGATCTTATTTAGCTGCGGTTTAGAGATGAGTATTTTCAGATCTATGCTGTGTGTGTTCCTTACTATATTTTTTTCATTCTGAAGACAGATGACTTCAAGAAGTGTTTAATTTTTATACACATATAAAGATTCTATATTTGATTTACACATTATTTTATGCAACATACCTCCAAATATTCTAGAAAATAAAGAGAAAAATGTAATAGTTGTTTAAATCAATTAGAGCCTCTATGAGGTCTACTAATACATGAATGATAGTCTGACTTGGTGAAGGGAAGCATCTGGGAATTAATAATTGTAAGCTCTGCTTTTATATAGGTTTGGAAAAATCACATGTTTATTTATTCCTATGAAATCTCTTGCTAATTACTTGGGACAGGATCATTCTAAAATCCTGATGTGCTGATCCGAAAAGATTACTGAGCAAAAAATACAGAAGACTAAAGAACTGAGTATTTCCATCTCCAAATTCTACTGGCATCTGAAATTCAAAATATCCCAACTTGCTAAATTGTATATACTTCTCATTCCCAATCCCCAATCTGTCTATTCTCTTTATCTCAGTGAATGCTGCCATTTTTCTCTGAAGCAGCAAGTCTAGAAACTTTGAATCATCATTAATCCTTCTTTCTGTCTCACCCGCTCTACTTTCCCAATCATTCAGCAAGTTCTACATATTCTACTTCTGTGAATGTTTTATATGCATATCCATCTACACATTCCCACTGCCATAAATTATGTCTTCCTCAGACTATTTCCAATCTCTCTTCCCAATGAAAGCTGGCATTTGTATTCTTTCCAAACATAAGTCAGAGGGTTCTTCTTAAAAAATAATAATTAAAACAAATTGTTTAATTAAAAAAAAAATGCCTTCAGTACCTGTTTTCATTGTACCAGTCTGGCTTCAAATTCCTTCAAGTTCCATCATGTTCTCTATTTTTGCATTCACACCAGAAAATTCAGTCCACATTGAACCTACCTTGCACTTGCATACCTTCGTGTAATTGTCCATGATGTGCTCAGATCCTGAGAGTCTCTGCTTTAACACCCATATTACATAAGATGCTTTCATATGTGGAAGCCTTAGCTTCCAGTGTGTTGATATTTGGAGATGGGAGATAACTGACTATTTGGAATTTGGTATTTGATATTTAGAATATCAGTATTGGATATTTAGAATTCATATGTTGAAGATTTAGCCCCCAGTGTGGTGATATTTGGAGATGGGGGCCTTTGGGGGATGATTAGGGTTAGATTAGGTCATGAGAGTGGGGCCCTTACAATGGAATTAGTGGCATCAGAAGAAAGAGAAGTTGAGAGAGAAAAAGGCCAAGTGAGGACCGAGCAAGAAGTTCAACGTCTGCAAGCCACAAAGGGAGTTCCATTAGGAACCAAATTGGCTAACACCTTCATCTTGTACTTCCCAGCCTTGTTTAAGCCACCCAACCCATGCTACTTTGTTATGACAGCTTGAGTAGACTAAGACATACACATACACACATATTCATAAAATTATGTATATTTCTATCAATTTATAACTATAGTTAATATTTTTATTACAACTCGATCATTTTATAAAAACCAAAGCAAATACCATTAATTGTATTTTTTGTTTTTCAGCTGAAAAAAATCAAAAGTCTCAGAAGCTAGATGACAGAGCTAGCCGATGACAGGATTAGGACCACAATCGTAACTGAATTGAATCCTAATTGAAAAGTCACAACTTCTCACACAAACTTCCAAGATTTCTAAAACACTATCCTTTAATTAAGAATGATATTTCACCTGAAAGGAGTGAAAATCTGACCTATGTACTATGGGCCATAAACTAAAAGGCTTAATTAGGGACAGAAGTGGTCTTTTCAACAGTGGTTGAAAAGTGGTCTTTTCTTCTTTATCTCCATCCCAAGACCTAGCAAGATGTAAATACTCAAAAATGTTTATTTACCAGATTTTCAATTATCAGAAAATCCCATTTTCCAGCTTCCCTCAGTCCCATATTAATTCAAACTTACTCCAGGTGGTTGCATCGAATTAGGCAAAGGCTCAGAAGTCAGACAGTCCTGAGCTTTGAGTCCTGAGCTCTAAGAGTACCACCACCTACAGCTACATGACCGCAGGTGTTACCCAAGTGCTCTGTCAACCATAAAGGACATTTGGTGTGCAATCATAAAAGCACATCGTTTTTATCTCCCCTGGTCCCATCAAGTTTCTTCTGTGGGTGAGGATATTTCTTCCCTCTTGGAAAAAATTTAGAGCAAGTTTTATGACTTTTCACATTACTCTCAGGTCAGTAATACAACGCCCTACCCCATGTAATAGTGAAAGTTTCCAACCTTGTAGGAAGAAAAAGTGTCTCCCTTTCCTCCTCCACCCCGGCTGGTTTTTAGCTGGGCAGTCTGCAAGGGGACAGGTGACATGTTCTTCTTAGTGATTCTCCTCCCTCCCACTCACTGGGCTGCCACTAGCTTCTGGCTGAGTGAAGGAGAGGGGCGAACTCTCACGGTCTGTGCAGGGGGTCTGGGCATTCTCTGAGTTTGAGTAGCTCAGAGGCTCCACTGGACAGTTGCCACAATCAGTGAGGAACTGTCACACACAATTCCCTTCACAAGTAAGGCCTGTAGTTCCTTCGGCTGTCCCTTAAGACTACTTTAGCTCCTAGGCTTTCATCAGTACACTAAAAACGCCTTTTGTCCACCTAGGCAGGAATCAGAGAAAAGCATCATTCTCTCAATTTTTAAATTTTTAGATTTTTTTTTGGGGGGGGAATGGCTGAAACTTTGTCACAATGGTAAAAATGTAACAGAATCTTGGTTACAGCTACTGAACTCTTTGAAGGCATAAAAACATTGCAGGAAGGTGGCACTGAAAATGCTGTAAGGAAATGATAATGGATGTGTGGGCATCTGAATACACAGGTTCAAATTAAGGCATAGCTTTCTTGGGCTAAGGCCTTTTTAGTACATTAGCTTGTTAACAACAAATCCCCATTTACCTTCTGCCTTTAAGGATTGACATCACAATTCCTTTTTTTTTTTTTAAGATTTTATTTATTTATTTGACAGAGATCACAAGTAGGCAGAGAGGCAGGCAGAGAGAGGTGTGGGGGAAGCAGGCTCCCCGCTGAGCAGAGAGCCCAATCCCAGGCTCATCCCAGGACCCTGAGATCATGACCTGAGCGGAAGGCAGAGACTTAACCCACTGAGCCACCCAGGTGCCCCGACATCACAATTCTTTGGACATTAAGATTTTACTATGCAAAATGTATTATAAAAGGGCTTACAAGAAGAACAAAAACTGGAAAGGTCAAAGGGCATGCTGTATTGTTGATACACTACCTTTGTACCTTGGGTTTAATTACCCCCCCACAATGGATGATTATAATAACAAAACTACAGTATTGCTCTAAAATGATTGCTTCTAGGTGAGAACATCCTTGCTTAACACAACCGTGAGAAAGCAAAAGTATTTACAAGCTTTTTATTGACAATACTGAATATTTCTTAGATACAGGGTTGGGTACAATAACGTGTTTTAAAGATTTATTTATTTATTTTAGACCCAGCAGGCGAGCACTGCGGGGAGGGTTGGAGGGAGAGGGAGAGGGAGAGGGAAACTGAAGCAGACGGCATGGATTGTGGGTGTCCTTGCGGGGCTCGGTCTCACGACACTGAGATCACAACCTAAGCGAAAGCAAGAGTTGGATGCTTAACCGACTGCGCCAGCCAGGAGGCCCCAAAATGATGTATTTTAAGGAATCGAGCCTAAGAACCATTCTTAAAAACTAAGCGTGAGAATGAAGAGCCAGGGCACGATGCAGCAGCATGGAAGTGATCATTCTCGGAGGGCAGAGACTCCTGACCAGGGTCCTCTGAACACCTTTTCTTATCAATCTGGCCTTAAAGTCAGTCCTGAAGTTCAGCATGAGGTTTGCCATACTTCCTTATCACTTGGAACATGTAAAATCAGAATAAAAAAAATTTACAAATGTTTGTACTAAAAATTAAAAAAAAAAAATTAGAGCTAGAAATAGATGCTACATGGTAAAAGCAAAGAACACAAAATCTTTAGTCCAGACTCTGAGGGTCCATCTCCCCCAAGCACATTGAAACCCCCGCTACTGTTGCCACATTGTCTGTTGGTGTGTTTTGGTCCTTAACACAATGCACACTGCATTTCTCTCCCTTGGGTTCATCTTCCTCACTGGGTTATGGACCAACAAGTGTGTGGCAGCATACAGTTGTGTCAGTCCAATGTTAACTATTTTATAAAGACACAATAAGTTATTTCTAAAAATATATAAATATATAAATATAAATATATAAAATATATAATAAACACAGACAATTTAATTAAATAACTAAAGTGAATGATAAGCCTTTACATTGTCATTTAATGTATTTTTGTGAATTTTTTAGAATTTGTTAATTTGACAAAAATTAACGTTCTAATACTACTTTGCTTACATCATATTTAACAGTTCAAATTTTCACAGATTTCTTTTACAATGGGCTTAAAAAATATAAAATACTTTAAAATCAAGGGACACCTGGGTGGCTCAGAGTCAGTTAAGCATCTGCCTTCAGCTCAGGCTGTAATCTCAGGGTCTTGGGATAGAAGCCCCCATGGCCTCCTTGCTCAGCATGAAGCCTGCTTTCCCCTCTGCCTGCTGCTCCCCTTGCTTGTGCTCTTACTCTGACAAACAAATAAATAAATAAAATCTTTTTAAAAATAATATTTTACAATCAATTTTCTGCCACTATAATGACCTAAATTTTCTCTAAGTAATTTTTATTAAATCTATATATTTCACAAAGTTATTTATTTTCCAACAATAACAACTTTTTGATTAAAGGTGGAAAGTCATCAGATTCAGAGGACAGACATGATAATCCAAATGAAAAAAATTAAGCTCACTAAATAAGCAACATAATGAAGATTAGATAAAATTTGGATTTATGTGCCTAGTAAATATTCTCTTCTCTTCCTTAGACAAAACATCTTATTTTCTTAATTAATGGGACCCAAGATTATATCCACATTAAACAGAAAATGATGAGAAGATTTTCTGAAAGTTGGAAAGTGCAAAATAAGAAACAAAATTATTTTCTGAGCTTAGTTATTTATAACACTATTGGAATGAACTCAAGAAGTTAGATACAGGTCACTTAATTTGTATCTGAAGTCAAAATGCCTCATTCAATTGCAGAATGGTTATTTTACAAGCCTGCTAGGAAACTGTGAACACTGTAATATGGGACAAATAAAATAAAGGAAATGGAATGGACAATGTTTAGTTAATAGCACAGTAAGGTCAAGTTTCTCATGTAAACTTTTAAAGGGTTTTATTTAGATTTGCTATACAAATTCAGTATTTTATATATAACCTAAAGTTTCAAATTTTAGATTTCTTTTTAAAAATTATTATTTGTATAAAATGTAATATTTTCCCCAAACTTCATATAGATGTTCCAGATCTTCTACAATTTACTCCCAGTATGCCATGGAAGTATTACTATTTTCTATATAGCATATGGAAAAAAGTTCATGAATCATTGGACAAATGTTTCTCAATGGTAGGAATGTAGCTTATTATTTAATACATGCCTAAACCATCTACAACTCCTGAAATATACTAGTCAATAAATATTTGATAAGTAAGTGTAATGAATAAATGAATGAAAAAACACATCCTTTTATTTCTATGAAAAAGGTATTTCCAGTCAACATCAGCTTTGGACAGGTAGGGTTCTTTATTTTTTTTAACTATTTATTATGAAAATTTTAAAAACATAATAGTAAAGTAGAAAAAATGGTAACATAAATACCTGTATGTTCAATACCTAGATTCAACATTTGATAACAATTGGTGAGATATTTTACTTATGTGTGTGTATATTTAATTAACTAATTAAAGCAAATTACATGAAATTTTGACATATCTCTCCTGCCCCACCAAACACCAAATATTTCCGGCTAAGTCACTAATAGGTGAAATGAACATCAGGATTAGAACTAAAGAGTTTTGTTTTCTTCACTTTTACCGTATGTCATCACAGATGTGTCTGATTATTTGACTTTTTCTCAGTATAAACAGCTGTACATTGTTTTATTCTAATTTTATATGTTTCAAATGACAGAGAAATATGACAAGCTTAGCCTGAGCTTTAGAATTTTAGGCACATATCCCGCAAAAACAAGGGCTTTGTCTTATATAATGACAATATCATTTTCAAATTTGACAAAATAGTAATTACTATAATTATTTAATATGTAATACAGATTAAAATATGCCAGTTATCCCAAATATGAATTTTATAGATGACTATTCAAATTGAGATCCAATCAATGGCCTCAAACTACATTTTATTAAGTTCCCAAAGGCTTTTTATTTTTGATTTCAGCTTTGAAAGAGATGGAATTGACATATAAAATTGTAAGATATTTAATGGTGATATCGGATAATGGTAAGATATCATGGTGATTTTACATATGTATACATTGTGAAAGAATTCCTCCAACTGAGCTAATTAACATCTGTTACCTCACATATTTATCTTTTTTGTGTGTGAAAACATTTAAGGGTCAGAAAATTGATTTTAAAATATTTTATATTCTATATTTTTAAACCTATTATAAGAGAAATCCATGAAAATTCAAACTCTTAAATGTGAGATAAGCAAAACAGAATTAGAACATTAATTTTTGTCAAATTAACAAATTCTAAAAAATTCACAAAATAAAAATATTATTTCATTCACCTACTCTCTTAGAAAATTTCAATTATACAGTACTGTTTAGCAACTATAGTCATTGTGTTTTACATTAGAATATCAGAACTTAATCATTTTATAATTGTAAGTTTGTACCCTTTCACCAACCTCTCTCTATTTTCCCCACTCTCTAGCCTCTGGAAAGTATCTGTCTATTCTCTCTTCTGGTAAGTATGATTTTTTTTATTCTCTTAGATTCTACATATTAAGTGATACCATAGAGTATTTGGCTTTCTATGTCTAACTCATTTTGCTAAGCATAATGCCTTCAAGGTCCACTCATGTTGTTGTAGATGTCAGGAATTCCTTCTTTCTCATGATTGAATAATATTCCATTGTATATATATTATTTGGTACTTTTGTAGTTTGTATTCAGATTTTTGTATTATATATATAACACATATATAATATAATGTCATAATATAATATGATTATATACGAGATACACACACACACACACACACACATATACCACATCTTCTTTATCCATTTATCATTAACCAATGCTTAGGTTGTTTTCATATTTTAGCTACTGTAAATAATGCTGTTAATAAGCATGGGTGCAATTATCTCTTTGATATCTTATTTTCTTTTTCATATACACCCCAAAGTGGGATTGCTGAGTTATATGGTAGTTCTATATTGAATTTTTTGAGGAATATACATATCGTTTCTCATAGTTTCATTAGTTTCCATACCCACTAAGAATGCACACGGATTACCTTTTCTTCACATTCTCACCAAAACTTATCTCTCATCTTTTTGATGACAGCCATTCCAAGAGGTGTGAGGTCATACCTCATTGTGCTTTCATTTTGCATTTCCCTTATGATTAGTGCTGTTGAGCATCTTTTCATGGACCTATTGGCCTTTTGCATGTCTTCTTTGGAAAAGTGTCTATTCAGTTCCTCTGCTCATTTTTTAATTGGCTTGATTGATTTTGTTATTGCTGCTATTATTGTTTTGCTTTGTTTGCTATTGAGTTGTAGGAGTTATTTATATATTTTAGATATTAACCCCTCATGAGATAAATGATTTGAAAATATTTTCTCCCCTTCTTTCTTAGGTTGCCTTTTTATTGGATTGATGTTTTCCTTTCCTTTACAGAAGCCTTTTAGCTTAATATGGTCCCACATATTCATTTTTACTTTTGTTGTCTTTGCTTTTGGTGCCAAAACAAAAGATAAATAAACAAATCATTTACAGGACTAGTGCCAAAGAGCTTACCCCTATGTTTCTTCTAGGAGTTTTATGATTTCAGGTCATATGTTCAAGTCTTTAGTCAATTGTGAGTTGGCATTTATGGATGGTATAAAAAAGAGGTCCAGTTTCATTGTTCTACATGTGGCTGTCCAGTATCTGCAACACCATTTATTTGAGAGATGGTCTTTCCCCATTGTCATTCATGGATTCCTTGTAGTAAAGTAATTGGTCATACGTGTTAGGTTTATTTGTGTGCTCTCTATTCTGTACCATTGATTTCAGTATCTCTGTTATATCATTACCATACTGGTTTAATTAGTAGAGCTTTGTATGATGGTTTGAAATCAGAAAGTGTGATGCTTCCAGCCAAGTTCTTCCTTCTCAAGGTTGTTTTGGCTATTTGAGGTGTCTTAGGGCTCCAGATAAATTCTAGGATTTCTTTCCTTTCTTCCTTTTTTTTTTTTTTTTCCTGTGAAAAGAGAGTAGGCATTCTTGTCTTTTCCTGATATTAAGAGAAAAACTTTCTACTTTTTGTCATTAAGTATGATGTTAGCTGTGGGCTTGTCATATATGGGCTTCAATCATATTGAGTCACATTCCCTCTATAACCACTTTGTTGAGAACTTTTTATCATAAATGAATGTTAAATTTTGTTAAATGCATATTCTGAATCTATTGAGATGATCATATAATCTTTATTCTCATTTTGTTAACATGATGTATCACATTGATTAATTTGTTGATGTTGAACCACCCTTGCATTCCTGGAACAAATCCCACTTGATTATGGTGTATAATCCTTTTAATGTATTGTTGAGTTAATTGGCTAATATTTTGTTGAGCATCTTTTCATTAATATTCATCAGAGCTATTAGGCCATAACTGTCTTTTCTTGTAGTGTCTTTGTCTGGTTTGGTCACAGGATAATGCTGGCCTTATAAAATGAGTTTGAAGGGGTTCCTCCTTCTTCTACTTCTTGGAAAGTATTAATTCTTCTTCTAATGTTATTAATTCTTCTTCTAATTCTTCTAGTTCACAAGTGAACTCATCTGGTCTTGTATCCTTTTTGCTGTGAGGTTTCTCATTATTGATTCAATCTCATTATTAGTAATCAGTCTGCTTAAATTTTCTATTTCTTCATTGCTTGGTCTTAGAAGACTGTATGTTTCTAGTAATTTATCCATTTCTTCTTGGTTGTCCAATTTGTTGTCACACAATTGTTCATAGTAGTCTCTTACAATCCTTTGTGTTTGTGTGGTATCAATTATGTCTTCTTCTTAACATTTTTAAGAAGGCCAGTCTAGTGGTGATGAACTCCTTCAGGTTTTGCTTATCTGCAAAACCCTTCATCTCTTCTTCAGTCCTGAACAACAACTTTGCTAGGTAGAATATCCTTGATTGGCAGGTTTTTTTCTTTCAGCCCTTTGACTATAATAGGGCAAAACCTTCTGGCTTACCAAGTTTCTGCTGAAAAATTCCCTGATAGATATATGAGTTCACGTCCTTTAAATTATAAGTTGTTTTTCTCCTGCTGTTTTTAAGTGTCTTTCCTTTAACTTTTAACAATTTAATTATAATGTGTCTCAATGTGGGTCCATTGGATTTTATTTATCTTAATTGGAACTATCTTAAAAGAACTGTTTCTTTCTTCAAGATAAGAAATTTCTCAACCATTATTTCTTTGCATAAGTTTTCTGCCCTTTTTTCTCTCTCTTCTCCTTCTGTAAATCCTATCATGTGCATATTGGTCTCCTTGGTGGTATAAATCCTTTAAGCTACTGTCATTTTTCTTCATTTATTTTATTTTTCATGTTATTGAATGTGGTTCAATTCCACTACCTGCTAATGTGGTTGAATTCCACTACCTGCTAATCCTTTCTTCTGCTTGATCCAGTCTTTCACTACCATCTGCTTCTGAATTTTTATCTTATTCTTTTGTTTAGAACATATTCCTCTGTTTCTTTATTTTCCTTGACACTGTTGGTTCCTGTGCATTAGGTTAAACAGTCACCTCTTCCACTTTTGACAGAGTGGTCCCCTGTAGAAAATAAATATTATCTTCAACCCAGACTGAGCTCTTGGTTGTGTTTCAAAGCTTTGTGAATATCCATGATGTCTTCTTTGTTTTCAGTGGTTTCCAGTAGTTGAGGGTGTGCCAAGACCTGTCAGTGTCTCAGAAGAGAGACTCTCAGTTAACATCTAGACACAGTCTGATTAATAGCCAAACCCTCAGGCAGCAGCTTTTAGAATATGCAAATAGATCTCTTTTAGGGAAAGACTGGGAGCAGAGTGTTTCTGTTTCCTCTGTGCTGAATCCTGGGGGAATAAACACAGCAAGGTTGTGAAATCTTTAAAAAATATTTCTTTGTTATAGTTTTATGGGTCTCAAGGTTACAAGCCCCATTGGCTTTCAAAATGAGGTGTTCTGGAGGACTGCCCATCAAGCGAAAGTCCTAAAAGTTAAGATTTAGATGTTGGGTCCAAACACTTTGCTCCTCCAAGAGAAGCCAGGAGTTGGAAGTTTATTCCTTATTTTATGTCACTGTGCCCAGGGGTGGGGTTCATGGTGAAATCATGTCTCAGTCTTTCCCATCCTTTTCAATGTGGACATTTTCTTATTCACCCAATGTGTAGGAGACACTCAGCTTCTGATTTATCTCAGAGAGAATTATTCCATGTGTGTTGTAGGTTTAGGATGTCCAAGGGAAGAGATGTATTCAGGAGCCTTCTATGTCACAATATTGGAGTGGAGTCAAAAACCCCAAAGAGGTGACATCTTAAGGATATTTGACCTATTAAAAACAATAACATTTATAGCATATTTATTTCTGAGAATCCTGTTAGTTTTCTAAAGTCAATTACTAATATTTCTGGTCTTTCTGTCACTCTTAAAGATGTTGGTTATTGGGGCACCCGGGTGGCTCAGTGGGCTAAGCCTCTGCCTCAGCCTCTGCCTTCATGATCTCAGGGTCCTGGGATCGAGTCCTACATCGGGCTCTCTGCTCAGCAGGGAGCCTGCTTCCCCCTCTCTCTCTCTGCCTGCCTCTCTGCCTACTTGTGATCTCTGTCTGTCAAATAAATAAATAAAATATTAAAAAAAAAGATGTTGGTTATTATTTCAAATCACATTAAGCTTTCATTTCCCATCTTTCCACTAAATGAGGAAATAAACCTAGAATATTAACGATATTTTCTCAAACATAACTCAAGGAACATTGAAATATGTATTTGGAATGCAAGTAATTTTACTGCGTCACTACTGAGTCATCAGATTTGAAAAGTACTGTCCTACAACACACATGATAGCATATAAAAGTACTATATTTAGACAAACTATCATATAACAAAGCATAATAAACTCAGATCCTTCGAGTAGATGAATTGAATCTAATATAAAAAAGAAAAACAAGGGGTGCCTGGGTGGCTCAGTGGGTTAAAGCCTCTGCCTTCTGCTCAGGTCATGATCCCAGGGTCTTGGGATGGAGCCCCACATCGGGCTCTCTGCTCAGCAGGGAGCCTGTTTCCTCCTCTCTCTCTCTGCCTGCCTCTCTGCCTACTTGTGATCTGTCAAATAAATAAAATCTTAAAAAAAAAAAAAGAAAAACAAGATTATAATTTGCCAAATAAATTATACACTTGATATTAAAGCCCCAAATATACAAAGCATAGTTTAAACCACTAGACCTAGGATATGGATTTACCTGATGTTTTTAGCACAACAAAGTTTTTTATGATTCGCTAGTAAATGATATTTGACTTACAGGACCTTATTCTCTACCTACAAAGTAAAGAAGTTTTGAAGGTTAAGTCAAAAATGGAAGTTATAGTAACTGTAAATGAAGTGCCTGCAATGAAAAGAGGAACCAGTAAGTGATAAGAGGTTAAGTCAAAAGAAAGTTACCAAGTGAGTTTATGCTGTGAATTTTGCAAGTTAGATTTACAATGAGATGGATAAGAGTAGATAAACCGGAATGCAAATTTCTTTTGTCCTGTCTAAAATCCATCACTGGTTTAAGAACTATTTAGAGGTCAATATCAAGTATGAAGAACTTTTTGTCTTTTCTTTTTCTTTTTAATACTACAGATACTTTAGTCAGAAAAGCTTTTTGAAGGAATTAACTGAGTTACTCCTGATCAAGGACTCTTTTTGAATAAAATAATGCTAGAGACCCAAAATGTCAGCCATCTAGCAGCTTCCAAGATAAAGCATTCTTAGTGATTTGGCATAACTCACCAAAAACAGGAGACTTGAACCTGCAAGGAAAACAAGAAAAGGGCATTGTTGACCTGTATAAGAAAGTGCACGTATTCATATTCAAATGACACGGTAGATTAAACAGATGTCACTGAATCACGGATTTTGTAGAATGTCAATCTATTTTGGTGGAAATGAGGTCAGAGTTTCAGAATAGATTCTGAGTTTTATGAGCATAATCATGCTTCAGGTTTCTGAGCCTGCATCTGGGATAAACCTTCAGGATATTTCTGCATTATCATTATATACCTCATCAGTAAGATCCAGTTTCAAATTAAGTACATAAATCAAAAGCAAAATGTTTTCTTAAGCAAAACAAAACAAAACATCAAGTCTCACTTGAATTTGAGATATGGCATTCTGAATTGCAAAGTGTTCTGACTGAACATGCCCATTAGTATTTTAAAATAAATTCAATCTCTTTTGTATTATCTTGAGAATGATTCTGTTCATTCACTGAGACCGCAGCACCTACCATAGTCCCTGACACTGGTAAGCTTTCATGAAATGTCTTTGGAGTGAAAGAGTGAATAAATAAATCAATTAATATTAAATATATATTTTCCTTAACTAGATAAAAATTATTCAGTGACCGATTTTCTTTTCCTGTGTGTTGATTTAATTATTTTACCCATATTTTGAATAGTTTAAAAGCTATATAGCACCGTTATAAGCAAAATACGCATCTGGGAAACATAATGTAAGTGTATAACCAAATAAAAAAGCATGGAATTCTTTAAAGAATTACTTACCTAAAAATATAGTCAATAACAAAAACTGGCTATAAGTAATGAAAATGACAGATATTTTTAATTTTAAGTTTTGTCTTTGGTTTAGTGATTTAAATTACTGATTAATTTGGTTTGGTGATTTAAATTACTGGTATTTGTTCTCTGCTTCTACGAGAGGGAATCCATAGAAAAGATCATATGTAGGAAGCCATAAACAGATTAAATGAAATAATTATTATCATAAATGTAGTATTTTCATTTTTTTCTATTTTGATTCATTATGTATCTTTTTTTAACCCTGGATTTCTGAAATAAAGTATCCCTCTTTAGTGCATATATGTGTGTGTGTGTGTGTGTGTCTATTATATATTTAGTTGTAAATATAAGTATGTATGTATGTATCAGACATGTATGTATACATTTGTTTACATCCCTATATATGTGTGTCACCATTTTCCAAAGTATATTACAAAAAGACAACTTCTGTCTAAGACCTCAGAGTGGGTCCTTTCGAAACAGGATGACAATACCTAAGCTTATGAAAAGGTAATATTCTTATTAAATGCTCAAAAATTTAAATAAAATTTAGCAGTTCCATACACATAATAAAAAATCAGTATATTGGCTTAGGCTGAGAACAAGTCTGTATAACTTGCCATTAATAGATTATGCTAGAGTGTTACAACATTCCAAAAATTTTAAATGACTCTAATTTATCACCACTGCAGCTGTTTCACCTGGGCCTTATAATGGGATTAGAATCTGACTTGGAATTTGTTTTGTTCTGTTTTTTGGTACGAGTCAACTGTAAGTAAAGTCACAGCAACCTCTGACTGTTGAGATATATTTTTAATGGGGTAAACATGAGATATTTAACAAAGAAAGAGCATGGAACAGTTGTGGGGGTAGGCCAGTACCAAAGAATTCTTAGCAGGAATAAAATGCCTTGGCCATGTGCAAATAAATTCACCAGCAACAGGCTTCTGTTTAAACCAAGAAAAAATTCTGTGTGAGATTTTTTTTTTTAAAGCATACAATTTTTGCAAAGAATAATACCATGCAGAAAAATATGAATTAATTCATCTTTGCCACATATAGCTATCTGTAAAGAATGAAAAAAAGAAAGGGTAAAGGCTTGGAAACAATGAAAGCTTGGTAAACTAAGATTCGATAGGAATTGGTTTATATTAAACTAATATGCCTCCAAATCTTTCCTGTAAGTTATCTGTCAGCACCCCTTCCCTTTTCCAGAATATGCACTTTGAAATGAAAAACAAGCGGTGCCTGGATGGCTCAGCTGGTTTGGTCATGATCCCGGGATCCTAGGATCCAGCCCTATGTCCAGGTCCGGCTCTCTGCTCAGCGGGGAGCCTGCTTCTCTCTCTCCCTCTGCCTGAGGCTCCCCCGCTTGTGTGTGTGCACACATTCTCTCTCCCTCTCTCTGTCATATGAATAAATAAAATCTTTTAAAAAATAATAATAAAATTAAAAACAAGAGGTATATACTATGTTGGGGGCATACTACAAAAAAATTTCTGAAAGAGAATACACTTTCTAAAGAGAGTAACACACACTTACTTGACGGTTTCAGGGATTCCCCATTACTCAAAATAAGGTGACAGAGGAATTATAACCAAGAGGATATGATGGAAGACTTCGTATTCCACCAGTGGGAGTTCTAGACAAACCAACTTAACAACTTGGACAAGTTATCTACCTTCTCAGTGCTTAGTGTTCTTATCTGCTAAATGAGGATACGAATAATCCTACTGCAGGCTTGTAAGGATGAAATGAGATAATTACCACCATGAGCTGAGCATAGTGCTTGTCATAGAATAAGTAACAAGTAAGGGCTCTTTACTATGACGGAAGGCCGAAGAGAAGTGATGGGTTTTCTTACCGAATACCTTATAACCACTTCTCTAACTAGCTGGGCACCATAGGCAAATCGATTATCTTCTCTTTTTCTTCGTTTTGCCCTTGTAAAATGGAGAATTTTATACAAACTAGAGTTACTGAGATAATCAAATGAAATGATGTATCTAAAACTGAATTAGAAAATTTCAAGTACTCTACTACATTATTAGTAGAGTATTATTACATCTACTGCATTATTATCTCACAGTCAATGCCCACTGCCCTGAAATTTAAGTCACCTGGGATTAAATTTAAGGAATAGAAATTGAAAAATAGGAAGTGACTCTTTAAAGACAAATATGAGAAAAGACTCTAGGTAAATGCTGAGTTATAGATGTCTTATTTCTCAAAAGATCTTTCTAAATAACTACTTTTGTTTGAAATGAAATTTATTTGGAATGCATAGACATAGTCCCTATATATCCTGACTTATGCTTTTCTTGAGGTTACAGAAAATGTTAGATTCCATATAACTAACAGGCTGATATTTTCTTTCTCAGATCAATTTATGCAGCTTTCCTGTTTTCTAAGGTAATGAGGAGAAGAGCATGAATTATTTCACATCTGCAGGTAACATTAAGTTGCTGAATTATTTTCAATCTCCTTCCCACCAAGCCCCTTATCAGACTTGCACACAAGTAAAAAATGAGCTTAAATTTAGGTTTGTTCTCTTTCATTCTCTTTTCACATGAGGATGTTAAGAAGCAATATAAGAATCAAGTGAGAGAGTAAAATACTAGTGCTCAAATATTTCTGAAATGGAGCAATTAGCCCCTGAATAATTTAGAATGTGCTATCTTTATTGTTTTATTTTATTGCACTTTATTTATTTTGTGTTTACATTATAAAAGGTTTAAAAATTATAAAGACCTAGTCTCAGTATAAAGGAGAGAGTATACTTAGATAATACATTGTTTTCTCAAGTGTTCAAGTAAAAGCTATTGATGCTTGAATCAGCCAAATTTCTGCATTATGGATACTTATATAGCTCAGTGCTGTGTTCTTTATAAGAAAAGGAATTAAAACTTCAAAAGAAGCTTGATCTGGGAGCTTGTAATTCAAGCTTCTTGGGACAAAAAGTTTGCACTCTGTGCCCCTTTTTTACTTTAAATGAAAATACATATTTTCCCAACAAGCCATTTCAGTTCCACAAAAAGAAGCAGTCAGGACACTTTATGGTGAAGTATTTAAAAAACCTTGAACATTAGCCAAAAAAATGCCTTTAAACTCTCTTAAAACAACTCAGATCTAGGACTTTATTTGCTCATTAGGCTTGTAAGGGGCTCAGGCAGACTTTTATAAAGAAAGAAAAATTCCTTTCTAGGTTATGACTCTAATAGCTTTGTGAATTATTTTAAAACAAAAGCAAGAGCAAGAGGGATTCATGGTTTTGAAAGTAGTGCTGGAAAGACAGGTAGCATACTTTGAAAGAGAGAATTCAGTAAGAGTATGGAAAGAAATTATATGTGACATAAATAAAACATACTGAATAGAAAAAAAAAAAAAGTGGTTTTTTTTTCAGACAGTGAATTAAAAGCAAATCCCCCAGGGGTGCCTGGGTGGCTCAGTGGGTTAGGCCACTGCCTTCGGCTCGGGTCATGATCCCAGTGTCCTGGGATCGAGTCCCGTGTCGGGCTCCTTGCTCAGCAGGGAGCTTGCTTCTCTCTCCGCCTCTGCCTGCCTCTCTGCCTGCTTGTGTGCTCTCTCTCTCTCTCTTTCTCTCTGACAGATAAATAAATAAAATCATAAAAAAAAAAGTAAATCCCCCAGAGACTCTTTGTATGACCAGAACTACACAAGAGCTGCATGTAGATCTGGAGGGCCAGAAGTGGGACAGGGCCAGTTAGTTCTTGGCAGCAACCGTCAGCACTGACTATTCCTTGAAGTCAGCATGCTATTCCAGGCAACGAATACAAAGGGATTCCATGGTTGCTCTGAGATGAAGAAAAGAACCCCATGGGCTAAGTCCAGTACCACGGCTTTGCTCACTCATGATTCAATGCTTCAACTCTATACACTCAAGTTCCTTCTATGTTAAAGCTAACTTAGATGTTACTTATTGATTAAAAACCTTACTATTTTCCCTACAGAGCATTAGCCCCTGCCTATAAAGTCTTCCTTCAATTTGCTTGTATCTCTATATAGTGTATTTCATTAAACTGTCAAGGCCTTTATGGCCTGGGCCTGTGTTTTCATCATTTTCACATCGCAGAGAACCTAAGATATCAAGTGCATAGAATAAATACACAATAAGTTTTGGTCTGATTCCACTAAATAAATTCAACCCAAATTCAGATAGAACAGAATGTCACATAATGAAATATTTAAATGAAGTCCCGTGAGGATGAGGACTTCTGTGCCTTATTCAGTCCTGTATCCACAATTCTTAAAGCTATATCTGGACTATAGGAGGAAATCTGTAAGGGTTTGTTTTGGTTTGGTTTGGTTTGGAGTGAATGCCATTAAATGTGTGAATAATATTTACCTAACTTTTCCTGTGTGCAGTCAGAACTTGGTCCTAAAAGAAGATGCTGTAGGAATGGAATATGGTGCTTGTTCCCAAGAAGTTTAATAGTCTTAGAGTAGATACACGTGACAAACAGCAGAAATAATATGGTGAAGGAAGATAACAAATACTGGGAATCAAATCCTGAGGTATTTGCCATGAAAAGAGAGTCAGGTAGAGATAATAATACATGATTTTCTGAAGGGAGTCCCAACATGTCCTAACTCCACACTCCAGAGCTTAAAGAAAATGAAAGAGAATTAAAGGAAAGAAAAAGAATGAGATCAGGAAGACAAAAGAATATAAATACGATCAAACCTACAGAATGAGAACCTAGAGTACCATTGCGATGTAGATGGTTTGAATAAATTAGGAACTATAAAGAACATGTGTGATTGGGTAATTCTTTGTTTACATTGTTGAAGAGACAGTAGGATTAAGTTTGCTATTGGATAATTGAAAGTTTTTGGAGAAGCTGAAAGCAATATTTTAAGAATTATTATTTCAGGGATTTTATCTAAATCCTAAAATATTCTCTAAAATAATCAAAAATGGCCCCTGTGCATGAGAGTCTAGTAAATTTGTAACCAGTGGTAAAATTAATGGAAAAATATGGCAAACCCACACAAGTGGGAGCATTAAGGGCTCAGATACTTTTAAAAATGAAGGATTGGGTCAACTCTCCAGACAAAGAATACTGACAACTTAAGAATTTTTTTTGAAGGCAAATAGATCATGAAGTCAGTGAAGAAAGAAAGTATAAATATCACCTATAACCTTTCATCAGCTGCAGAAATAAAGTATTTATTTATTGCAGAAATAAAGATTTTATTTATTTATTTGATAGACAGAGATCCCAAGTAGGCAGAGAGGCAGGCAGAGAGAGAGGGGGAAGTAAGCTCCCTTCTGAGCCAAGAGCCAGATGCAGGGCTCCATCCCAAGACCCTGGGATCATGACCTGAGCAGAAGTCAGAGGCTTTAACCCACTGAGCCACCCAGGCGCCCCTACCCAATATCTTTTTGAAGAAATCATTTCTTGATTTAAAACAACAATAATTATAAGCTAAAGTTACCTGAAAGCATCAAATCAACGTAAAGAAACAAATTTTTAGATGGAAATAGCTTTCCAGGACTAAGTAGAATTTTATCATAAAAATTCATAATGTGAATTTAAAAATAGAAGGTCCCAAAGCCTCTAGAGGAAGAGAGAGAACAGAGAAAAGTCACCTTTAAAGGGACAAGAACCAGACTGGCATTAGTCTTCTCACTATGAGAAGCACTACAAGAATGCAAAAAAACACTAACACGACTACCAACAAAACAGTCTTCAAGTTACTCAAGGTAAATGATCATGAGTATAGAATTCTATTCCTGGGCAAAGTATCAATCAGTTTCTGAGGGCAATAGGAAGACATTTTAAAACAATCAGGGTTCCATAAACTTACCTCCCACACATTATTTCTTAGGAAATCACTTACAAATGTATTCAGGAAAATTAAGCTAAAATGTAGAAGGAAAAATACTGGGAATATAAGAATAGGAGAGAGCACTTAGGCAAGAAGTTAGTGAGCCTTAAGATTTTAAGGAAGAAGAATTGAGTAAATTTTAGGGGAAAAAAAAAGAAAATAATCAAGGTTCTAGATAACTTTAGAGGCACACTGAAAAAAGTATAATGCCTTATAACAACCAACAGAAAGAAAGCAATTAAAAACCCTGGAAGTAAAGGAAATTAAAAATCCTATGTAAGAAACTAAAATATGGAATTAATTTAAAGAAGAAAAGAGAATTCCTTTGCAGTGAGCATTAGGCAGAATCTCAACTGGCAGAGGGGTGGTGACATTAGACAGAGAAGGTGTTGTGTTCCTAGCATACTACCTGACTTTGCAGTGAACAGAATTTATCTAGACATACTATTATGGAAATGCACATCTAGTCACAATAATCTAAACACTATTTTTATTTTCAGCACGTAACTTCTAGAGTCAGCACAGAGCTAAGAGATTGGAAACTTAAGTCTAGTTTCAGAACAGAATGAAAGTTTTAAGTTCTTAAAAATGTGGAAAAAATTATAGACACCTGAAAATGGAACTAAAATGTAGAGAGGTATAATGAGCTGAATGGTAGTCTCCAAAATGGTATGTCCACGTCATATTTCCTGGAAGCTCTGAACATTATCTTACATAGAAAAAAAAATGTGTTTAAATTAAGGGTTTTTGAGAGGGGAAGCATATCCTAGAATATGTGAACAGGTCTGAAAGTGCCATCATACATATTCTTATAAAAGGGAGACAAAGAAAGTTAAGAGACAGAAGAGAAGAGGTAATGTTACAATGTAGGCAAAGACAGTACTGATGCACCACAGCTAAGGGACACTTAGAGCTGCCAGAAGGCAAGAAATGGACTCTCCAGTGGAGCTTTCAGAGGGAGTTCATCCTTGTTGATACTTTTTTTTTTTTTTTTTCCTTGTTGATACTTTAATTCCGAGTTCTGGCCACCAAAACCGTGAAAGGGAACAATTTTCTGTTGTTTCAAAGCACCAAGTTTGTGCTAGTTTGTTACAACAAGGGAAAACAAAGGTAGGTGGAGAAACTTGTACTTTGATGTAAATCAGACCTAAATGTCATATGTTTAATCAAGAAAATAAGATCTCACACACGCACACATACATACACACATGTACACAATCAAACAACATTGAAAGTGAGAAGTCGGGGAGTGCACCTGGGTGGCTCAGTGGGTTAAGCGTCTGCCTTCATATCAGGTCATGATCCGGAAGTTCCAAGCCTTCAGCTCAGGTTATGATCCCAGAGTCCTGGGATCAAATCCCACATCAGGCTCCTTGCTCAGTGGGGAGCCTGCTTCTCCCTCTGCCTCTGCTGCCACTCCCCGTGCTTGTGCACTCTCTCTCTGACACATAAATAAATAAAATCTTAAAAAAAAAAAAAAAAGAAAAAAGAAAAGAAAGAACAAGTGCTGGCAGGAGTATGGAAAAAAGGTAACCCTTGTGTACTGCTGGTGAAAATGTAAATTGGTACAACTACTATAGAAAGCAGAATGGAGTTTCCTCAAAAAAATTAAAAATGAAAATATGCTCCAGTAATTCCCCTTCTGGGTATATGTCCAAGAAAATGAAAACACTAACTTGAAAAGATGTATGCAACCCATGTTCATTGTAGCATTATATACAATAGCCAAGAGATGGGCACAAACTAAGTGTCCTTTAATGGATGAATGGATAAATAAACTATGGTATAAATATATATACAGTAGGATGTTATTCAGCCATAAAAAAGAATAAAATCTTGCCATTTGTGATAACATGAATGGACTTTGGAGAAATTACGCTAAGTAAAATAAGTCAGACATAGAAAGACAAATACATATAATTTCTCATATATGGAATCTAAATAAATAAACAAATTTTAAAAGCCAAGGTCAAAGATACAGTGAACTGATAGGTGACTGTTAGAGGTGAGGCATGGGGGAGGGGGAAAATGGATAAGCTGTTTGGTTTTGTTTAAATTAACTACAGTTTTGAAAAGGCAAAAAAATTAATATACTTAAATATGTAGGTTAATATGGCCTAATATACAGTCTTTAAGGTACTTAAGGAAAAGCAATTCACAGAAAATCCATATAATATGATTTCATTTATGATTAAATATCAAATTAGAAAATGTGTATATTTGTGCAAATATAACTTAATATATGTAAAATATATATTTAAGTTAATAGAAAAAACATTCTGTAAAAACATCCCCCAAACGATCAAGTTTGTGGTGTAGTATGCCATGACACAGGGTGGCATAGTCAGGATGAAATAATGGGTGATTTCCAAGACTTTTCCCAAATTTAGTACTTCTTAGATATGAAAATGCATTTCTTTTTTTTTAAAGTTTTATTTATTTATTTATTTGAGAGAAAAAACAAGCTGGGGGAAGGGAGAGGGACAAGCAGACTCCACACCGATTGTGAAGTCCAACACAGAGCTCTATTTCATGACCTTAAGGTCATGACCTGAACTGAAATCAAGAATCAGATGTGCTTAACCCACTGAGGCCTCCTGCATTTTTTGTTATTTGTGGAAAAAAAAATATGTAAAGATAAGAACTAAAAATCAAGAAATAAAAATTAAGAAGACAGATACACTTTGTAACAACTTTGACCTTCATCTTATCTGGTGAGAGGAACCCTTTACAAGTTCACCTCCAAATGATGACATCTGCTACCATTTGTTGAGCACTAACTCCAATCCAAGCAGAAATATGCATAATATTAGTTAATTCCCACAAAACACTATATAAATGGATTACAACCCTCACTTTACAGATGAGAAAACTGAGTTTTAGAGAAGTTAAGTAAATTATCTAGAATCATACATACACCTTGTAAGTGGAAGAAAAAGTATTAAGGCCAAGACTGGCTGCAATACCCTTTCTTTTTTCACTGTGCTGTGTTGCAAAACATAATAATCACCTTGTGGGGGAGGGCATGTATATGAAGCAGACTTCACTTCCGAAAATCTGAAGCTTTTCATTAGCTTCAAAAATGTAGACAGGACCAACAGTTACTGATATTGCTAACACATGAGCACTAAGAAAATATATAGAGGTAAGGAAAGAAATCAAAAAGAGGTTAAGAATTTATATTTTGCTAAAAATCAATATGTATATTCCCACATTCAAGAAGTGAAGCTCAAAAATTGTTTTATTTTTGTCTGACCATTTACTTACAATCTTGGGGGAACTTTTATAGTTTTACTAATAATAAGACAAGAAAATTTCGTGTTTAACACATTATATATTCAAAAAATATTATTTACTGTTATTCTTATTGTCATTGACTAAAAAGCAGCAAATAGGGAAAATATACAGAGAATGAGTTTTTGTAAGAACCTGGAGTCTGTCAAAAGTCTAGAGACAGTAAAAAATAAAACCAGATCAGTAAATAGTATGTAGTAAGAGCTTACTGTGCACATAAGGACAGGGCACAAACTGGGAACTTTCAAACTCAAAACTGATACAAAGCTCAGAGGCATATGCTACCAGATGTCCTACAAAATGAAAATGAGTAAGTTGTTTAGCCTTTACAGTAATTGGTTATTACAATGGGGTTTTCAGATGGCAGGGGATTGATTATAAGTGATTATCTTATACCATTTAGGAAAATGACTCAAGTTTCTTTTATGATTATCAGAGGCATTTGCAAGAACTAATCTGAGTTAAATTTTGCTTATGTCCATGAAATAAGCTCGATTTAGTTTTGCTTATGTGGCTTAAATGGTCTTGTCTGCTAAGGGAATTCTCAAGTCTGGCTCCATTTTGTATTTAATTTTAACAATACTATTAGTTATCATGGGGCTCAGTATTTTTTTTTTTTAATTCTACTTCCTAGCTATCCATAGTCAAAGCAGCCTATCCTTCACAAAATTCCTGAAGTTAGCACAATTAATAGATAATCTTTTTTCTTTTTTTTTTTAATGTTTTAAAAGACAGGTCAGTAACTAGAGCATTAATGTGGTTTTCTTTCATACCTATGTGAACCCCAGTAATAAACAATTTTCTTCTTGTTTCCATTTCTTTTTTTATTTTATTTTATTTATTTATTTGACAGAGAGAGATCACAAATCGGCAGAGAGGCAGGCAGAGACCGGGGTCAAGCAGGCTCTCTTCTGAGCAGAGAGCCGAATGTGGGGCTTGATTCCAGGACCCTGAGATCATGACCTGAGCTGAAGGCAGAGGCTTAACCCACTGAGCCACCCAGGCGCCCCCTTGTTTCCATTTCTTATATCTCAAGTCCTAACCCCACAAGAGGAAAATGAATTTTAAGACTTTTGCTGTATAGTATACATAAAGCGATGTGTGATTATTCCTGGATTTGCAAAAGCCTCTGAATTAAGACTCCCCATTCATCTTGAGTTTGGGATGCTTTTCTATAATATCAGAATTCTGCCTATCATAAAAACTTCAGCAAACATAGGATAGACATTAGGGTAAAATTCTCACTGATCATTTACCTAAGTATAGAAAACATAATATACACGCTTGTCTATCCCACATACCTTCTATTACTTAGAGAAGGTGTGCACTAGGCCAATTATCTCTATGTGATTCATTTGGCCAGTGCTTACTGACTGATAAGTGCAGGGCATTTGGGGATACTGAAGTTATTAAAAATTTTTTTAGAACAGCAAATCAATAACTACAAATTTCAAAATGTCACCGCAGAATTAAGTGCAACATAGTACTGTTTAAAAGGTCACATTTGTAATTCTCCATATACACCTACATTTCATTTTATTACAAAAATTAGAATAATGTGAAAAATGATATTTTTGATTTGATTTATATTAGCAATGGTAGCTAACCCTCTGCCAAATACACAGAATGCACTGACAATATGGTTAATTTAAATTTTCAGCATAATCAGATCCTTTTGGATCTCTTCAAAATTGCCTACCCGAGAAGCACTTAATTTTCTTGAAGGGGGTCAGGGAGGACTAAAACGTGCATTAGTAACTGAGACTTACTGATGGGGTTGTGTAGAGGAAGCATTTGTGGCTTAGCATTTTCAACTAAGCCAGGAAAGAAACCCCTTTGATTTAACCTCAAACAGAAGATTTTTGATTTTTAATTACGATAATGACTTTGTTTAAATTAGCTTCAAATATATTAACACATATGCACTCTGTAAAACTTCCAGGAACTACAGACACAAATGCTGATAACCTTCTCCAGGACTTGAACTGCCTTTCTGCTTCTCGTTCAGAGAAAGATGATCTTGCATAAGTAAAGTAATAGCCTGAGCAGACTGCTCAATTGAGAGCACATTTCTAGGAAATAGTCAAACATGGGTACATGTTCCTGGAGCAGATATATATTTATACACTGAATGAGTTTCAGAAATGCCAAGTTTTAGGCAGCAAAAGACATCTACTTTGTATTCAGAGAAAGGGGAGGACATTTAAAATAAAATAGATTTAGGAACTAATGTAATGCAGAATTTGAACATGTGCAGATTTTGTTATAGACCAGGTCCCCACTTCGTGGTGTATTTAATTAAAGAAGGGGAAACTTGAAAGGCTGGGAAGTTAAAAATTCCCTGAAAGTATAAATGCTTCTTTACTGCTTCTCTGAATCCATGAATGGTTTTACATAAGAACGTTTAACATTTTTAGGAGGACTTACACATTACTTCTATCTAGAAAGTTTCTAGATTCTAAGTTAATACCATCCCACCCATTTAAAAAATATTTTTAAAAAGAATTTGACCAAGAGCAAGCTGATGTCTAAATATTGTGACATATCAAAGAATCCATTCAATCCTCATAAAGTTGTGTGACTCAGTTACCTGCCTTAAGTCAGCCCCTATGTTACCCCCTGCAAGGAGCTCCTCAGGCGAGTGAGGCTATTGGTGAAAAAGTAAATTGTTTCTCAAGGTAAAGGGAAGTTAAATGTGAAGGTGATCATAAAACAAGTATGTTAACTCCTTGAGTCTTATCAACAACCAGGAACGTTTATTCATTTTCATTCAGAAGATCTGTCAAGACACTGCACTACCTACATTTAGAAAGTGCCAGTTCCTAGCAGTGATGTTCAAGGCACTTCAGAATTGTCACCCAAAGCTAACTGTAGAGTTTTATGCCTCATCGCTACTCTCTTTAGATCCACCCACTTCTCAACTTTTGGATGTGGTAGGAACCAGTATGTCAGTACATACACCTGTGAGATTCTTTTCCCATTCTCGGGCCTCTTCCTGAAATGTTATTCCCTCCCTGGCATCCCTGCCACCTGCTCTGCACTGTAAGAGGCCAAGATCATATTTTACCACTTGATGAAACTTTCCTTGAAACGTGGGTGACATTAGTCACTTAGTTCTTCGTGTGTTATTTAATATAGCACTCATTACCTTTTCCTATATTTATATTTTTTCTAACTTTTTCTGTAGAGGGCAAGGATATTACAATATTCATCTTTGAATCCTTCAAAGTTGGCTATTTCTCCAGGCATTCTGTAGTCTATCATTAAATTACACAGGAAAAAAATCAAAGTATGTTTGAAAAACATTCTATTAAACAAAATTACACAGGTTTATTTACTACGGGACTATAAATATGCTAATTTATATTAGTTTATACTTAATATGCTTGGTACCATAATAAGCTGAATATCATAGCTATGTGGTTATGGAATCCTATTCAGAAGAAATTTTTCCTATAGAACATATTTTTGTAGTTGCCTTTTTATTTAGCACATGGTAGATATTCCAAAAATGTTTGTTAAATAAGTGAACAATTATTTTTACATATAAGCTATTTACTTTATCAGAGAGCTCATATTTCTCTGTGGAAATAATACTGCTCAATGGTTAACCTATTCACTTGGAAAATTACTTTTTCTCCCTTCTCCAGGAAGTGGGACATATGGCAAATCATATAACTTGTCTACATTCCTATTTCCCTACGTTTGGAGCAGGTAATAAACACCTTAATGTTGTTTGGGAATAGTTTAGAAGCACTCTATTGTGTTGAAGTACAACTTGCAGTGAAGACATATGATTATTGACTGAAGCCATTATAAAAAAAAATAACAGCTTGCTTTGGTATGGATAAAAAGACCTGGTCTGTGTCATTTCGTCTGAGATATAGTCAGTATTTTTGGCCATAATGAATAAGCCTTTCATTTTGGTTTAGTGGTAGTTCTTATATAGAGCAAACCATTTCCTTGGGGGGAAAAAAAAGTCTCCTTACCCTAAACTGTCTACCATAACTAATTCTTTCAAAGTCACTGGAAAAAATAGACATATTTTCTGACTTTGGTTTCTGGCTCAAGATCTCTCTAAGTTCCCTGAATATATTTAATTAAAACCTTCATATAAAAATCACATGAAACAGATTTTTGAAGCCCTATAATCTGGGCTATTTGTAGGAGCCGTCACCTTGCTATAGACAGACTTTTCTCCGTGGAAAAATCCTCTTAACCAATTGCCAGCTAAGGGTCACTTAGAACTATGTTGTGCTTAGTGTTTCTCTAGGCCCAGTTTTGCCTTACCTCTTGTCTCACTGTTGATTTTTCTTATACTTTTGAGCTACTCGTTAACTCCATAATTAAAATATCTTTTAAATAAGGACAACCAAACCATTTTATTGAATCTTTTTGTCTTTTTCACTCTACTACAAATTAAATGCCTGTTTCTTTCTGTTGATGTTTATAGAAACATAGTATTTTAGTCACTCCTTAAATGCATCTTTCTAACTAGAAAGAGTAAACCAAGTATGACGATATCACACAAAGGCAGCTTGTGGACAAGAATATCTGACCTTCAATTCCCCACCTGGAGGCTAAACTTCTAATTTGTTGATCTACTGTCCTGGCCTTTGCTCTTTGCATTTCCTGGCAAATGGTATCCATGGAGAATAAATGTTGCAGCAAAATAATATAATTTTATTATGTTTCATGAACTTGAGGGGAGGACATGTGAGACCAACATGTTTCATCCATAGTTATTTAGCAAAAATTATTGAATTCAGAGTCGCTGATTCATTTGATCATGATTTACTGAGGGCCTACCCTGTGCCTGGCACTACTCTAGGCACTTAAGATACAACAGTGAACCAAACTAATCCAATCTCTCCCTGAGGAAACTTAAACACTACTTTTTTAGTTCAGCAAAATAAGCTTTTTCTTTTTTCTCCTCTAGACATAAGTATCCCTTTCCAACTTTTTAGTTACTTTTCTCCTGTGAAGTTTCTCAATTTTCTGTTTGCTTTGAATAAATTCAACTCTGGAATGAGAAAAATAATAATGCTACATTCCATGCAATTTAGCAAAGACTCAGGTGATAACTTATGGGGGGAAATAAAATGAGTTCACTTCACTTACAATGGCTTAACATTAATATGTGTATATAGTAAACTCATATGCCCAACCAAGATCACTAAAATAAATATAGCTTTTACCCAGTCTCCCAGCTATATATTTCTTCCATAAAAGATGACCCTTTGTGACATTTTCATTCAAAACTATTTTGGATGCTTGTTTTAACTGATTTCTCATGTATAAAAATACACAGGAGATTGGGAGTTCATAGGGTATAATTTTGCCTCAGATAAATCCCTCTAGTACTGGCTCTGAACCTTGCTTCGTTAGGATAGAAACTGTGTTAAAGGAGATCTTAACAACTTGTGGATTTAGATTCAGAACTGAAGAGCTGGAAGAAACAGTAGGAATTCTTTGTCTCCCATCTCAGTTCTCTTTCCACACACATCCAAGCTGTATCCTCTTTATTCCCAAGTGTTCTCTATCAACATAGAAAATAAGGTCAATAAAACTAACAATTCTGACTCCCTCTGTGACTCTCTGCAGCAGCATTATTATAATAAATCACTGGATCACTTACATTAGTTCAAACATATTTTTTTGTTTTTGAAAATATATGAAAATCTAATTCCACAGAAAGATAATAAAATTTACTTTTCCCACACCAGAGAGTGATTTTTTTCAGTCTACTAATTACATAAGCTGTTCAGTTGTTTAGAATTATATCTTGAGACCAATCCAAAGCTTTCACTTTTTTATTTTGCTTTGTTTTTGTTTAGGAATCTCTCCCCATTCTCCCAAATTCTTCTCTTTAGCCCCCCTGGAAGGTCTAATTTGCCTTCTTTCAAGTGTCTTCCCTAGTACTCTTCTCCAAGCCCAAGGGTGTCTGCCTAACCAATTACCCCACTTCTCAACTACTTGACAATGATAAATAAATGCTTTGATCTATCTGCCTTTGTATTTGCTAGGAAATATATCACACTTCCATTAGAAAGTATAATTAAAGACTTGTTCCAGTCAAAATAAAAGATTCCATAACAGTCAGTGAAAGGAATGTAGAGGAGTCCAAAAATGGCTGGCTCGTCATGGAAGGAATGAGTCTGGGTCGCAGGGGTGTGTGTGCACGCACACATGTGAACGTTAACACCTTGCGAGTCATTTAAACATTCTATTACAGATGAATGGAAAGGTGAGTGGGCTTTGGAGATCTATAAATGTGCCACTTACCTCTCCTGACAGCCCTGCAGCCCCGCAATTTTTCTAAGGCCTATCTCTAAGTAAACAAAAGCAGCCGTGACAGCAGTTCCTAGATTTTGGATTGAAGATGTGCCAGAGGAAGAATGGATGGGAGGAGTGTCGAATGTTCATTACTCCTCTGTAAGCAGTTCTTACAGCCATCCCAGGTTGGGTTCTCCAGAAGCAGATGCTGAGTGTGGGGTGCAGATGTTTATTATGAACATCTGCGAGAGGAAGGTGGAAAAACAGGATCTGGCCAGAAGAGCAATCAAACTATATACTAACTGTAACGCGGGCTCAACAAAGCCTCTTCCAAACCTACCCAGTGCACCCTCCCTCTGGTGCAAGAACTGTGCTATAGAGCATCCATATCAGACTGGAATGGCTATGCCTTTATATTCATTCCCCTCTTCCCTGGGGAGGGAAAGAGCTGACAAATGGAGGCTGTCTGCTGATGACAGCTGCGCAGCCAACCTTGAAGGGGAATCTGAATGGTATATTTCTGTGTCTTCCACAACATCTGAGAGAAACTGGGTGTAAATCTAGACCTTACACGCTAATAACTTCAAATAAAGAATGTGTCTCCTAGCTTGTCTCCACAAGAAGATCCAGTGATCATTCCCTAATAAGGGACACTTCCCCTGCACAGCCAGCCAGACAGAATATATAACTGATCAATGGCATGATCGGAGGGACCGTGTTATCTCCTATCCATTCCTAAAGGCTGCAGTTTCTAGATGTATCCAATAATGTTGCTGCAGGAGCACAACCGGCTGTCAACATTAATCTAAGAGTTCTCTTGACTCTTCTCTATATATGAGAGAAGCAGTCTTCCTATTATCTTCCTATTAGCTTTTTTATTCATTTATGCAATAACCCACTAGTTACTTAAATAATTCATTCATTCTTCTTTTTGCCCATTTCAAGAGTATATACGAAGAACCTGGAACTTAGAGATCAACCTCCTCCTTTATAGATGCCAGAACTAAAAATCATGCAACTTTACAAAAAATCACTGTCTCAATTACTACCAGAAGTTTTTGTGCTTTTGACTCTTAATCCATTGTTTCCAGAACTAATTCCTCCCAGAGTCTAAAATACTACTAAACTATAATACCTTAAATTGAAAATGTAATCAAATTAACTTTATTCAGCATTATCTTCCAAAAATTTTTAATAACATGTGAACAGTTTAAACCCAAGCCATAATTTATCTTCATATCAAATTAATTGCTGTGATAGGAAAAAAATATATTTAAACATACACCGAGGCTTGTTCTATGTGTACAATATAGTAGTTAAATGCATTATTAAATCAACCCTCTTAATTTACAATGACTATATCCAAACAAATATACTGAAGAGCATTATGTCATACTTTCCTTTTTTTTTTTTTTTTTAGCGATTTATTTATTTAAAAGAGAGGCGGAGGTGGGTAGAGGACAGAAAACACCTGTACACAAGCAGGAGGCGGGGCAGAGGGAAAGGAAGATTCCCTGCTGAGTGTGCAGTCCTGTGTGGGGCTTGATCCCAGGACCCTGAGATCATGACCTGAGCTGAAATCAAGAGTTTGACGCCTAATGGACTGAGCCACCCAGGCACCCCATCATATTTTTAACCATCTTGACTATTACCACAAATCGCCATGGCCAAAGTGCTTGACAGTGTCTTAGACAAACATTATAGTAACTGAAAGATTAATTTGGCTATTTACCAATCTATTTCTTTGGAACATCCAGCTCCCTGTAAATGTGGACTCTATGGACAACATTCTCAGATTCCCTCCCTCTTTGAGAGCTTTATACTATCCCTCAATAAATTTTGCTTTGCTGCCCACCAAAAAAAAAAAAAAAAGTGGACTCTATGACTTGATAGTTTCATTGCATCAAATGGTCCCAGGAAGAAAGATATGATCGACCTTTTATGTATTCACATATTCTAAGTAAACATGAAAAATATTAGGACTACTAATGATGATTACCATTTATTAAACATTCACTATATGCTAAAAGTTTAAACAGATTATATATGTATATATATGTAATAGTACATTTAATGTATATGTCTTTGTATATTAATATGGCAAACTAATATTAATATATATCTCTATACCAACTTTACAAATATTAATTATTATTCTCATTTTATATTTTGTATATGAAGGATAGGCAAAGGTCACAAAGCTAGTAGGTGACAGAGTCGGGGTATCAATTCAGGGATACCTGGCCTAAAAGTCTTCATTTAGTTTTCTATTATTACGCTTTGGCATCCTCCCTCACATCTTGCAGATGATTACCTGAATCTGATATGATATTTTGTCTTAGGTGCCAAATCATCCAAAATAGAGTTGTTAAAGAAACTCATGTTCTTGGATATCCTGAGTACTCAGTTCATAGTCATATGGCCTTTCCTGCCATAGTAAAGATCAAATATTTTTAAAATAATAAATCCACTTGGGGAAATAGGTCTTGTAAAAAATAGCACTCCATGATTATTTCTTTAAATAAAAAGTCTTGCATTAACTTGTTAGCTTTTGTTAGAGTCGTATACAGTTTGATTCTAGGAATATAATGTAGCTTCATGAGTGGGCAGTGTAGGAATTACCTGTACAGATTACATTTTGCAAACCTGAAATATTAAGATCTCATTGTATAGACACGTTAGAAACAAGTGAACATTTCAGTAAACAGCAACCAAAATAAGAATAAAGAATTGAGTGTTCAGATATGGGCGAGACTGACACGAGGGGATGAACAGAGAAACAGCCAAAAGGAAAAGAATTAATATAGAGTGAAAAAATGAGAGAAATCATTGCATTACACTAGTCTGGAAATGCTAAGACGACGACTGAGGCCAGAATATAGAGGCTCTTCAATATGAGATGAAGAACTTTTAACTTTATCTTCTATAAACTAGAAGACATTAAATGTGTCTAAGTAGGACTAAAATAAAGTAAAAGAGTAGGAATTTTAGTTTGGTAACAGTGTGCAGGACTGCTGCAAACGGAAGACACAGGAAATTTAAGTTGGAGTGGAAATACTAGACTGGGTATAATAAATGGTGGGAACTCTCTAAAGTGAGTTCAGGGGCGAGGGTAGAGGCTTGTGAGTCTTACAGATAGAATGACTTCTCTAAACGTTCATCTTTTGAAATGCAAAGTACTATCACTATGGCCTTAGTGGTTCTCCAGCAAGGACAACTGGCAATATCTGGAGAAATTTTGGTTTGTCCTATCTCAGAGGTCACTACTGGCATCTAGTGGGTAGAGGCCAGGGATGCTGCTAGACAACCTGTACTACACAGTATAGCTCCCTCCCACACCCCAAAATAAAGGAGGACCTGGTCCAGAATGTCAAGGGTGCTGAGGTGGAGAAACCCTGACTTAGACTGAAATGGTTTACACTGCTGTCCTTTGGAACTGGCTCTATTTGCCATGTACTTTTTCTTCCTGAAAAGTTCATACTTCAGTAGAAGCATAAAAATACCTTAATGGGTAGATAAATATTTCATAATAAATTCTAACAGAAGGAGCATGCTTTTTAAAACCTACCGATAAGGAATTACTGGAGTGATAAAAGGAAAGTGATTTTTCTGCTCCTTCTTCTTATAATGGTCACTTCTCATACCAAAACATCTCAATGGCATTACATAGGGAAAAGGCATTAAAAAAGAGGAAATCTCAGTTATGTCTGTTCTGTGGGAACTGATTCATCGTCTATTTCCTCAAATCAAATCAAATCAAATGCCTTTAGCAGTTTGACCCTCGGCATTACCCAAAAGCCTTGATAGCTAAGGAAAAAACAAGCATATGGATGACATTACATAAGTTCTTTGGTGCACTGTGAGGCAAAATGATGCCTTGGCTAAATGTTTATTTATTCCCCCAAAGTTAGTCTCAATCACAGATATCTTTTTGCCCTTGTAGCTGCTCTTCCCACCCTCCCACAAAGATTTCCCAGACAAAGTACAGGAAAGATATTGAGAAAGATCTGGTTTAGTAGACATTGGGTTCCTCACAGGTCAAGAAAGTCCTAGGACACTTCCATTTTCTGAAACCTCTGCTCTATTAATGAAATAAAATTAAGCAAAATAACAAATGCCATGGCACAGCTACCACAAGATATTTGCCTCTTAATTTAATAATTTAGCAAATTACTACTTTTTGCTAAAATAATACATGTTCCTAGGAAAATTAGATTTCTGAAAGTGTTAATTTACAGTCTATCTTAAATACTATGATCTAATAATGGGAAAATGAGACCCACAGTTAAGGTTGTACGATGAAAAATTTCTTCTTTCAAATATGACATTATGTCTCTGGAATGTGTGTATATCACTTGGAGATAATTTCAAAATGTCCAAGGTTGAGAGTCCTTAATATTCTTCCTATCCAAACCCTCATGGGCTCTGAAAGAAAGAGGAAAGATGGAATGAGAACTGGGAAATGGCAAATGAGGAAAGAGAGAACCTGTGGTTCTACTGGAGACTTGAAATGTGTGGTGAAAGCACGAGAAAACCATGTTAAAAAAGGGGGGGAGGGGTGGATATCAGTCATTACCAAAGTAGGTGTGGATGGTTTCACTGTGTAAGGTTTTGTTGGGGGGGAGCGGGGGTGAGAATCCCAAACTGAAAAAAAAAGAAAAAAAAAGAAAGAAAGAAAGAAAGAAAGAAAGAGAAAATTAGAATAAGTTTTAAACTGTTTTCCTTTTCTGAATTACTGTTTAATTTTCTGGATTACTATAAATGGTGACTTTAGTACTAAGATTTTTGAGCTTTCATATTTTCATCATATTTTTCTAGTTCTGAGAAGACCAATTGCCTGCTCTGGGCATTCAAAATATAAAAATCTTCCCTCCCATTATAATCTATGGCTGACTGGAGGCTTCTTGTCATAGCAATATCAATTTGAAGCCTGGGTCCCTAAACCTACTGATTTTAACAGGCTATCTTTATCTGTTTCCACCAAGAACAGCTCCTGCCAAAAACTTCTGAGCCTCTGCTATTACTCTTGCCCAAGTTTTCAGTGACTGATTAGTTCATTCATTCATTTACTCATTTATTCACTCACTCAAGAAACAAGTATTTATTGAGCACCTACTATATGTGTCAGGCAATACACTATTTCAAGATGAAGATATATGCATCACAAAACATTTTGCAACATAAGTTACAAAAAATAAGATATCAAAATATTGCCCTTGTTAAGACTAAGTGTTGTTGGCCTGAGTAGACAGTAATATCAGTGGATCTCAATTTACCATCTTTGGATTTGGATCATTTGTAACAAATATTCAATGGGTCATAGTGAAAAGTAGTGAGATTTTCATAAGGCTAAATACATTAAACTTTAAAAAGTGTTCTTTTCTGAGATTATGTCCATTGTTCCTCTTTTGGAGCATTAAATTTAATTCTCTTGTTTAAATAATGGTAGAGAGATAACATTTTTTTTTCTCTTGGTTTCTTTGTTTTTAAATATTTACACTGGACAAAATAAAAGTTGATAGTTTCTGTTGAACTGCATTTTTGTTGTTGTGGTTATATAATTGTGTGGACCATGAAATCTCCAAGTCTGGGAACTACTGATTTATATGTTGAGGTCAGGCCCCAAGCCTTCCATAAACTCTGGGAAGTCGTCCTTTGTATCCAGTTGACGAAGTAGATATTTAATATTCCTGAGCACTGGCACACGATATCCAGTCCACAAGTGTGATTGTATCTTTTTTGTTCTCCTAGGTTTCCAAAATAGAAGCACATCTTTTTGTCTTAGTAATTCACTTCCTGTAGGTTTAGATCCAATTCTTGTAGGCAGGGACTGTGTTTATACTACATTTAGCAAACATCTAAGTTAGAAAAATGAACAATGAGATTTACAATGCGGAGAGAATGTAATACATTTAGGATTAACAAATTAAAGGTAAAATAAGAGATGATATTAAGTTACCCCAACTTTACAGTCTCTGAGCTGCTGATGCCAATAACTATACATTTTACCTGAGACTCAGAGAGATTTAAATAATTTGTCTGGGGTTTGATGTCTAATTACTGGAAAATTAAAAACCTGGTTATGGTGATTTTTTTTTCTTCTCCCATCTAAGCAGGTATAAAGCCCTGTTAAATCTCAAATGCTCCGCCTTGCTTGCCTGTCTGACTCTACTCCCTTGTCAGTACTCACACTGGCATCTTCATGCATGTAGACACACACTGTGCAGTGTCCCTCTCCTAACTGCCACCAGCCATGTCTGTATGGTCTGCATATCCTTCCTCGAACTTTCATTTAGGTATACGTAAACACATCTCCCTCCTCTTCAGACCTTAAGGACTCTTCATTGTCAATCATTTAAGACCCTCCCCAGTCTACACCCATTTCTAAACCTCCAACTAAAATTTCCACACATGAAATAAATATACATATATATTTTATATATGTTCATTGAAAGAAGAATGAAAAGGAAATCAATATTTGTTGAATGTCTGCTAGGGGCTAGACCAGTTTACACACACTGACACACTGATTCCTCACCAGAAATCTAAGACATGGCTCTTACCACCATTTTGCAGATGAGGAATCTGGGGCTCAGAGACTCTACAATACATGTGAAAGTTTATAAAAATAATGAGTCGTTGAAGCTGAGAGTCAAGTCCATCTGCCCCTCAAACTTTTCTTTCCACAATGCAGAATTCTATTCGTTTAAGAAATAAAATTTTGTTCCAGCCTGAAGTAATTACTAGCACCAGTTGGTGAACAGGGACCACTTAGAAAAGGAACTGAAAGTTTCCCAGCAGCCCCTAAAATCACAGCAAATAATTGGCTATTCATGGGCCACTGTTGGGAGCAGCAGCTCTGAAATTCTAACACTCAGCTGGGGAATCTTCACCAGACACTGAGATCTGTTACCATTTCTCAACATTGTTTCAATCTGACATTTCAGTACCTGAGGAAAGAAGCCTCACCCATCACATTTTCAATTGCTGGAAGTTCGCAGCTCGGGCTGGGAAAGACCTAACAGTCACTTATTTAACCCTTCTCTTAACAAATGAAGCCAGTGGGATCCAGGGAGGTGAAGTAAACTTCCCAAGGTCACACAGCTAAGAAAAAGCAGACAGTAGACCAAGAAGATCAACATGATTGAAATATGTGGGAATTCTCTATAATTATATCTTCATATGAAATGTTCCTGAAACAGAGAATAATAAACGACCACCAGATTGCCTTGTGTTACATAGAACATAAATGCATTTTAAAGTTCTTATAATCATTTTAATATTTGAAAGTTTAAAGCAGTAAAAATGCTGAGTGTTAACAAAGACGAAAGGTTGTAATACTGAAAAAAAATAATTAAATGAATTTGGAAAACATAAAAGATTGTTATTTGAATAGGATCTTAAAGATCTATACCTGTAGGACCGGTATAGGATAAGGAGGAAATACCTACACGGTGCCAAATGTCCCGCCTTCATCCACAGTGACAGCATTAATTTTGACCCTCTTTTTCTGTTGAGACCTAATATGGCCTCTGAGTCCTCTTTAGCACAGGACTCCAAGGACCCAGTAATAAGTGAAGTGACTTGGCATACAAGATTAAATCTATTTTCATCACCGAGTTACCAGGGAGAGAAAAAGGGCCAAAAAGACATCAACATGGGAATACATGGGTCATTCAAGGACAGTATGTCAAACGAGGGTTCCTGAGGATAGCTCACAATTAGCATAGCATGGAGTTAACAGGAGAGAGGCTTTAATAAAAGGCTTACTTGAACTGTATTCTTTTACAGATAATGTCTTTCCCCAATTCTGTGTCATTTCTCCTAAAATCTCATAACATATTTTTGAGGAATGTTTGAATTCTTGGATCATTACCCGTTTTTCCCTCAGTGAAGATTTGGTTTCATCTTGCCCTCCCACTTTTTGAATGAGGCAGTTCTAACCATTTGAACATGTGCTGAGTGATCTAGGCAGCTCTTGGAATCACTTACAAATTGGAGCACTCAGACAATTTTACATCAATCTATTCCTCAGTGTCTGCACATGCCCAGATGTCTGAATGCAAGTAAAAGGGTTTTGTTTTTTTGTGTTTTTTTTTTTTAAGAGCATTTTCAGCAGCTTCAAATTTCTATGCATTATACATTCTGGAACCCTGATAACTTCCAAATTGAAGCACTCTGGAAAATCTAAAGAGCTTGAATAATTTCAAATTGCCCTGTACATGACTCAGAGCTTATATACTTCACAAATTGGAGAACCCTCTCAATTTTGAAGCATTTCAATAATTTTAAATTAAAGCATGTGTATCTCGATTTAATTTTGTATTTGAATTTTGACTTACAGTTACTTCACACAGGCCAACTGAAAAATAAAGACAATCTGCATTCTGAGACCTTTTTAGTAACTCACTTTGATTCTGAAGGATGTTTTTAGTTGTGTTTCTCTTTTCTGTTTGTGATTGAATCAACATGGCAAAAGTATTACAGGTTGAAGAGGTATGTTTGCTCCACAAACAATTTAACCTTGACTACATTTGCTACACTTGAATTTGAAAATGTTACTACAACAATGTGTCTTGCTCAAAAAAATTAAAGCCATGTTACCATTAACCCTGATACTTGGTTGTTGCGCTAAATATCACAACTGGCGAGATTTGACAGCAATAAAAAAAACTGAGCCCTGTTTTTAAATTGAACGAGCTATGATAACTAGAGATGGAGAATGGGAAAATTCAAAATGTGTGGCACTAGAGAAGGTTTATTTTAAAAGGTACAAATGGCTGAATAACCATTTGTTTTACCCTTTTAAGGTAAAAAAGGAGCCCCTGAGGTTACTTATCAAGTGTGCAGAGTTATTCTACATCTCTAAATGAGAGAATAAAAGCTCTGTACATTGTAATTTGGAAGGCACTAAATAAGCTAACCTCCCACTCCCCCAACCCCCTAAAAAGTAAAGATGTTTCAAGTAAAAGCAAAAGAGTCTGCCATCGAATCTCACAGAATAACTCCATGGGAATTCTCCACATGAAAGATTACAGGATATGACCTGTACGATACATCGCCCTACACAGTCATAAATTAAATTTACTGTAACAACCATACAAACAGAGAAAAAAAGAATCACAGAGCCAAAGAATAAAAGCAAGACTAAAATTAAGAGTATTGATCATTGGCCTCAGAAGTGAGAGCACAAAGCCATAAAGTGATTAATAGTATTATTATTAGAGGAGCTCATCCAGCCTCCTATATTCCCAAAAGAAAATTGACATTGTTTTCAATGTTCCACCAACAACTTTTTAATATGTCTTCCAAATGTTTTGTCTCATCTTACTGCTGAAGCAAAACTAGAAATATTTTTAATTGAATATAAGGATTTATTTAAAATAAATATGTGTTTAAATTTCATGTGCAGTAGAGGAAAAACCTACAATTCATCAAATTCTGGATTTTTGTTGTTGTTGCTTTCCTCTTATATGGAATTTGTAGACAGTATATTGGAGTTTTTTCTAAGTAAACAAGAGTAAATCAAACCCAGACCCCAATCCCAAACTGAGAAGATCGGAAAATGTCCTTTCCCACCCTGAGCTCTCAAATGAATAGCCATGGGTGCTTCTTGGCAGCTGGGACAAGGGGAAAAAAAAGATACATGGAAAGTATACCTCTGTTTTAAAATAAAAATGAAGACTTGATTTTAAGTAGAGGTTAGGGTCAGGCCAGGTCAGACATTTGATTCCCTGGGTCAGGCCTCTTTGGTCTGTGACCTACCAAGAGAGGCATCATGTTCTAACTCTTCTCTGACAAAGGCAGCAAAAACAAAGCATTTTAATACAATCTGGACTAATTAGGCTTCCAAGTTAGAAGAAAGGGACATGTTGGAGGGGAAAAAAAAAGACACAGAGCCTTTCTTATTTTATGGCAATTAAAAAGTGCATTGTGATCAAATAATGGCAAATGTGAAAAGTGGCATGAAGCAAATTGCCCTGTTTCCAAATTTCAGGAAAATCATTTTTCCAAGCTAATAGAATTACCCATCACAAAGAATGTTTGAAACTCTGCTATTTTATATGCCAACAAATCCAACCATGGAAAAAAGAAAACAGAATGAACAGCCTCAAGAAGAAACATAATGGAAGAGGTTCATGGGGGGTTGTATTTGGCCCATTATTTACAAGAGAAAAATTCCTTTGTTAGCTGTGTGTCTTGAACAGACTATATGGCAAAACCTGACAGACCAGTCTCTGACCAAATAAAATCCCCCTGTGTCTGTAGGAATCTGACTTGTGTTCATTTAGAGATCTTGGTCTCAGGTCACATTATTTGCCAAAAAGAAGTTCTTGTGTACATTATGAATAAAATTATGAATAATAGATTTATAATGAATATTCCAACATAAGATACATGCATGCTCATTTTGAAATTTGAGAATTTCATGCCACAGAATTTCTTCCATGCCTTTGAGGCATATTTAATACATGTGAATGCAAGAAATGTTTTGTTCCTTTACTGTGAAATTCCTATTATACTATTCTTTATTTTTTAGTAAATGAAGATAGTCATATTATCACTGAGTAAAATAATAGAGGAAGAAACATTTTAGAAAAATAAATAAATAAAAATATAAAAGTGTTGAAGCAATAACATATTCTACTACCCATATGCAACTTTATACATAATGCCACTGCAAATATTTTCAAGAAATGGACCCAAAAAAAGGAAAGGTTTATTTCTCTGGTTTCTTTTTCTATTTCTGAGTATTCATATTCAAGCTCTGAATACTTATAAAGGAAATTGGTTATTTTATTTCTTCATCTGTCTGAGCTGAACTACAATTTGAGCTAAACCTACCAAAACAGTAAAACCTTACTCACTATGAAATAGTCTCCAACAAATGTGTTGGTGTGAAGGACTAAGCTATCGTTTCCTCATCACATGGTTCAGTTAACAACATAGAAAGAGCTCACAACTCAATGAGCTACCATAGACCCTCATTTTTTTTCACGTATGACAGAGCTGTTTGTAAATACAGGTGACACAACATAGAAAGCAGTCAATGTAGTAATGATCCCCTTTCTATAAAATGCACATCTGTTCATTTATATATATATATATATATATATATATATACACACATATATATATGCTGGGCATAGACAAGGACAGTGTAAGTGATTGTAGGAAAGAAAAAAAAAGATAGGCTAAGGAATATTTGGAAGGCAAAAACATAGGTCTTCCTGGTGAAGTGAACACCTGAGAAAAATAAATGGAGAAATCAATATTTAATCAAAAAATTTCATGGATAGAAGGTTATTAAAACAAAAGAATGAACTACAAGTGTACCCTGAGCTGCAAACAGTATAAGCAAAGTGTTAAGTATGTGTGTATGTATTTGTATTTCATTTCCTTTTAAGACAGAATTAGAGATATAACTGAAAACCAAGAAAATAAGTCCACAGACAAAACTGAGTGAAGCCAACCAAAAATCCAGAGAATAGTTTCTTAGATTCTTTACAGAAAACAATAATCAAATCATAGGTTCAGTTGATATTTTGATTCCTAGTTCAGCATTTTCCTTTTAGCTGCTGGGCAAAAGAGATTCCAAGAACACGCAGGAAAATATCTTGCATTTTTTGGAGATCCTTGTCAGAAAAACTGCTTGGATGGTCCTTGGGGCCTACTGTAATATTATCTTGACATAACCTAGAGAATAATTATGTGACACAAATTATTTGGCTCGTGTATCCTTGCTTTGGGATGTCACATATGCATTACACTTTGCCTAGGTAAAAAAAAAAGAAGATATTTTATTAATATTTTGCCAACATGGTTTGCAGGTCAGGTTGGAATACCCAGCTCTGGTGCAGAGATAACTCAAAGTAACATGAATAATTCATGAGTCTATTATATGCTTTGTCAAGAAAAAAGAAATAAAACCACTTCCAATTTAGATACTATTGGTTCAGTGGTTTAGTGGAAGTTCACAATTTAGAATTTCAGCTCCATTAGTTTTGACAATCAGATTAACATTAGCATTAACTTATATACATTAGCTTTCTTAATATAACTAAGCCTAGAGAGTTGATTTAAACTTCATCATATGGAAGCCTATGCAATGATAATAGTATCTTGAAATTATCAGGCTGATTTTAATAAAAGAAATTTGGAATGCTTTACAAACATTTAAACCATTAAGTACATTTTCTGATGAAGAACCAACAGCAAATTGAAATGCCATCATATTACTTATTTTAGCTACTCTGGGATAAAAGAAAGAATGAGCCATAAGAAGAGATCACATAGTGTGATTTTTTTTTCAAGTACTGAACAGTTTGCAACATTCCACACCTTTTTCTTCAGCCTTCACAAATATTTTTCTCAACTGATCATCACTCTATCTAAAATCCAAACTTTAGTCAACCTATTTTGAATATCAATGTAGAACATTTTCAAAGATATTAAAATGCCTCTCTAGAAAGAGAAATGTGTTAAGATACTGTGAAAACGTTTTAAGGAAACCTAACTCAAAATAGAGTCAGGAAGCCATGCAGGGAGGGCTCTCATGTACATAGGACTCATTACAGCTTGCAAAGTGCAGCAAGAAGAAGGAAGATTTCCTCTGCCTGGCAACAGCAAGCTTCAGGAACCAATAGCAAGCCGCCCTCACCTGCAGCCAGTGAGAGACCACTACCCTTCCAAATATCTAAAGCCAAGGAGGAGCCACCATCACTTCCAATTCTCATTTTCCTCCAGTGAACTTTTGTTCAAAATATCCCCTCCCAACTTCCTCTTTTCCTCTATAAAAACATGCTCTCCTCTTTTGTTCTGGACTTGCCTATCATTTATCATGGTTTGCTTGTCCTGAATTGCAGTTCCTCGGCTGTTCCCAAATAAACTTGATTTTGCTGAGTGAATTGCTTACCTTTCTCTTTTAAAAGGTTTACGTTTCCAACAACCATAAAGTCTTTAGGGTATATTATTTTACAAGGTTAGATAGTCAATTATCTTGAAAGTTCCAGAAATAGATCCAGTCTAGTATACATGAGGAAGTCTAAGCATGATGTAGGTAGAGGGGATTAAGAGGTCAAGACTTCATGGAGGACAATGTATTGTCACTCAGTTAAGAAGGCAGAACTATTTCAAAGGGGAGAACAGAAGTTGCCAAAGAAAAGTATAGGGCAAAGAAAACATCTTAGCATCTAAGCATCTTTATTCTGGTTATCTATCACTGCATTACAAATCACTCTACAATGTAGTGGCTTAAAACAGCCATACTCATTTTATTTTGTCTCACTGTTGCTGTGGATTAGAAATTTGGGAAGAACTTGAAAGTGTGGCATTCTAAAATTATTGAAAGAATATCACCATTATACCTATTATAAAAATATTACTATTATATCTTATTTTGATGGGATTATATATTTGATTCCTCTAATTTTCTTTATCCTAATGCCATGCTCATGAAGTAGGCTTCTGATTTTTATTCAGTTTCCAAGACCCACTAGTAGAAAATGTCCTTAGAGCATACATATCATGAGTAGCTCATTCCCTGTGATGACTTCTCATTTCAGATTAAAAACAAAAAACAAAAAACAAACTAGCATTCTGATTCTAACCTGACTCCCAAGTTAACACAACTAATGGGAATGAAAACACTAATCACAAATTTTCAAATATTCTCTTCTCTTTAATCACATGAATTCTTATCTTAAAGGAATAAATTGTTCTGCTTTCATACATAAAATTTCATGAGCTTGGATATTTCCACTCAATAATTATTTTACTATGCGCCCCCCTAGTTCTATAACCTAGGGATATATCAGCACATTAAGAAGACAAGTTCCTATTTTCATGAATCCAACATTCTGAGCAAGGAGACAAAAGTAAACAATGCTTTAAAAAATCAGATGATAGTAAGAACTATGTAGAAAACTAGAACATGATGATGTAATAGAGTGTGACTGAGGGGCTTGCTTAGATTAGGAGGTTACAGAAGGCATCTCCAGGAAGTCACACTTTAAAGCTGATCCCTGGATGCAAAGAAAAACCCAGTCATGACAAAATTAGGAGGAAAAAAAAAAAAAACACATTTCAAGCAGAAGGAATGCATAAATACAAAAGGTTCAAGGTGAGCTAGACGTTCCAAAGGTAAGGATTATACTGATGTGTTTAAGAAAGGAAAATAATGCTAGCATGTTGGATCATATAAGAGAAATAGGACAAGCTCATCTAGGGCTAGGTAGTGAGAGTTGGGAGTGTTTCTGAATAGGATGGAAGCTAGTAAAGGGGTCTCATGACATGAATTGGTTTATATTTTGAAAATATTATTCAACCTACTGGAGAATGCATTATAAAAATATGAATGAAAGTAAGATGACTAAGGAAGAAATTATTACAAAAATAAACAACAAATGATGTGTAGTAGAACAAGAGATGAAAGAAAGTGAAGTGATTTAGAAAATATTATTTTGATGGTACCTCAATAGAACTTTCCAATGGATTGAATATAGGGAGAGAATTGAGGGAAAAGGAGGAATCAAGATTTTGACTAGAAAAAAGTCCTAGATTTTTAACTGGAAACTTGAGTGGATAGTGGTGTCATTTACCAGGATAGAGAACGTTGGAGAGAAGCACATTTACAATGCGAAGTTGAGAGAAATAAATAATTCTCTTTAAATACGTTAGATTTTATTTATTTTTTAAAAAAGATCTATTTATTAATTTTAGCCAAGGTGGGGAGAGAGAGCATGAGCAGAAGAGGCAGAGGGAGGGAGAGAGAATCTCAAGCAGACTCTGCCCTGAGCACGGAGCCCCAGGCACAGGGCTCAGTCAAGACCCTGAGATCACAACCTGAACTGTAACCAAGAGTAGGATGTTCAACTGACTGTGCTACCCAGGTGCCCTTGCATATGTTAGATTTTAGATGTGAAAGGGGAGATGCTAAGTTGGTAATTCTACTTGTGATTGGCATTTCTCAGAGAGGGAAAATTCCAAGAAGACAATCTTGGGAACGCGTGAAGGAATTGGGTACAGACTCAGTTAGAAGTGCTGGCTTGTGATGGAAGCAAAACTGTAGCTGCTCAGAACAGAAGAGATGACAGAGTAGCAGACTAGTTGGTAGGTGATTAGAAGGTAGGAAAATAGGAGAATTCCTCTTTAATTTCTTCAATTTCTCAATGAAGTTCAAATGAAGTTCAAGACGAGGTCTCAACATATGTGTACATATGTGTAGGAATCTAGGCTAGGAATTTGGCATAGGAGTTCAAAGGGAAAGTTTAAAGGAAACCGACCTGGGTTCTGCAATTGGTTGAGCATCTAGTTCTTTGTTTTGGCTCAGGTCATGATCTCAGGATCCTGGGATCAAGCCCCAGGCAGGGGTCCATTTGTGTGCAGAGTATGCCTAAGATTCTCTCCCCATTTCTCTCTGCCCCTCCTCCCTCACTTTCTCTTTCAAATAAATAAATAAATAAATGCAGATTTATTTAAAAAAATAAAGGGAAAGTTGTGAAATATTAATTCTGAAGACTGTAATAGGACTGTAGGACTATGTTGAAGGCCCATGTGAAATTTGTGGTTATAAGTTTTTAGTGAGACTAATTGGCCTGTTCATGTGTTTTTCATTTCAATGTTCAGCTGCTCTGGTGCAGAAACAAGATAGGCAGAGAAGGAAGACTTAAGTATGTTTGGGGTTTTATCAGGTAATCACGGCAAAAAGAGAGAAGAGCAAGGTCAATAAAGGATAATTTAAAAAAAAAAAACATGGAATCTGAGCAAGTAGGGAGAGAAATAAGAAAAAGGTGGGGCTAGGGCTGGAGAGTATAATTGTAGTAGGATCAATGACTTGGAAATTTCAATCTTGAAGTGGAAATCCCAGATTAAGTGATACAGGACTGGAGTAGCAGTCAGAATAGAAAGCTTAAAATACAGACATTGGAAGAGATGCAACAAGGCTACAATAATGGACACGTGTTGCTATGAGCTGGTAGAAACATTACTGAACACCAGATCAAGGCACCAAAGCTGATATAAGGTAAAGCATTCAAGAGAACACAGTGAAAATGCTGGGAGGGCAGGGAGGGAAAGGAAACTGGGTCAATTTCAGAGCCACTCAGGGTAATATGGGATGTGAATAAATTCATCAAATATGGTAGCACTTGAGTTTCCAGTGAAAATTAAGATAAATATGGATAAGAAGACTTATGTTAATAAGAGATTCTTAATCTCATGAAACAAACTGAGGATTGCTGGGCAGGGGAGGGATGGGGTGGCTGGGTTATGGACACTGGGGAGGGTATGTGCTATGGTGAGTGCTGTGAAATGCACAAGTCCGATGATTCACAGACCTGTACCCCTGGGGCAAATAATACATTACATTTTAATTTTAAAAAAAAGAAGACATGTTAATTTGAAGTTTCATTATTAATATATGAAAATATCATGTCCCTAATAGTTATCACCTCCTTCCTTAGTTTGTTGTAAAAAGAAGAAATATTTACTAGAATTAAAGTATTATGGAATTCTTGGAATGTAGGAGGATGAACCTCTTGATGTCATGTAGCCTGATTCAATGGATTCTAAAAAGACTGTATCCAAAGTAAGTGTAAAAACAAATTTTAAAAGCTCTCCAGTCTGATAAATCCTATAATTCACTCCAACACACAACAGACTTTAATTTCAGCATGTACTTTTTAGGAACTAATCTTAATTCTCTGCTGTCATGTGACAACTAGCTTCTCTTGTATTTTCCTCACTGGAAATTGAATCAGTCTTGCTGATGTTATCTACCAGTCCTATGCCTAAATTGCTCTAGTCATTTAGTTGTTTGAAATTTATATCCTCAGAAAGGGTTTATGGAAATGCTATTCTCTGAGTTCCTGTATACTCAAAATAGTTTCCCAGAAGACTTTATACTTTCACTTAGGATAGAAGTAAAATCTTTCATATATATGATATATATATACATGTCAAAAATAATACACATATGCCATATAAATGCCATATATAGATATATATGTAGTTGTATTTTTATGTTTTTAATGTAAAAATACATAGCCCACAATCTTCCAATTTAATCATTTATAACTATATAATTGAGTAGCACTAAGTACATTCACATTGTTGTACAACTATCATCACTACTCATCTCTAGAACTTTTTCATCATCCAAACAGAAACTCTGTATCCAACAACTCCATTCCTTCTCTACTCTCCAGCCTCTATTCTGCTTTAGTCTCCCTTCTGTTTCTGAATTTGCCAAGTTCAGTCATCTCGTCTAAGTGAAATCATACAACACTTGTCATTTCATGTTTGGCTTTTTCACTTAAAGCAATGTCTTCAAAGTTCACCCATGTCATGGTATATATCAGATTTTCATTATTTTTTAAGGCTGAATAATTTTCTATTGTATGCATATACCACAATTTGTTTATCCATTCATCTCTTAAACAACTGGGTGGCTTCCACTTTTTAGCTATTGTGAATAATGCTGCTATGACTATTAGTGTATAAATATCTGTTTAAGTTCCTGCTTTCAATTCTCAGGGTATATATTCAAAAGCAGAATTGCAGATCATACAGTGATTCTATGCTTAATCTTTTGAGGAACTAACCAAACCATTTTCCGTAACAACTACACCATTTTACACTCCCATCAACAGTGTATAAGGGTTCTAATTTCTCCACATCAGTACTTGTTATTTTCCTTTTTTTTTTAATAGCCATCCTAATCAGTGTAAAGTGGCATCTTTAATTTGCATTTTCCTAATGACTACTCATGTTGAGCATCTTTTCATATGCTTTCATATATCTTCCTTGGAAAAGTATCTACTCAAGCCCTTTGCACATTTTTAAATTGGGTTTTTTGTTGTTGTTGTTGTTATTCAGTTGTAGAAGTTCTTTATCTATTCTGGATAATCCTCATCAGATTTATGATTTGAAAATATTTTCTCCCGTTCTATGGTTTGTCATTGCAATTGATAGCGTCCCTTCGTGGCACAAAAGTATTTCATTTTGATAAACTCCAACTTACATATTTTTTTCTATACTATCTGTGCTTTTGGTGTCATCAAAAAATCATCACTAAATCCAATATCATGAAGATTTTCTACTATGTTTTCTTCTAAGAGTTTTGTGGTGTTAACTCTTAACATTTATATCTTTATCCATTTTGAGTTAAATTGTGTACATGGTGTAAAATAAGGATCTAACTTAATTCTTTGCATGTAGATATCCAGTTTTCTCAGCACCACTTGTTAAAAAGACTGCCTTTTCCCCAGTGAATAGACCTAGGATCCTTGCTGAAAATCGATGGACCATATACAAAAGGGCTTAATTCTGGGTTCTATATTCTATTCCATTGATCTATATGTTTGTCTCTATGTCAGTACCACACTATTTTGATTGCTGTAGCATTTGTAGTTAAGTTTTGAAATCAGGAAGATGAATCCCCTAACTTTGTTCTTTAAAAGTGTCTTGGTTATTGGGATCCCTTGGGTTTCCATATGAATTTTAGGATAGGCTTTTTTTATTTCTGCAAAAAACTGCCATTGGGATTTCAATATTGAATCTGCCGACACTTTGTGTAGTACTGCTATCCTAACAATATTAAGTCTTCCAGTCCATGAATATGAGATGCCTTTCCATTTATTTATGTCTTCTTTAACTTCTTTCTGTAATGGTTTTTACCTTTTTGTGTACAAGTTTTTTGCCTTACATTAAACTTATTGCTAGTTTTGAGTCTTCTTTATTTTCAACAAAATACTGAGTTATAATTTTAGTACTGATGCTATTCCATTGGGTGGTATTGTTCTTTGTGACTCTTATCACACATTTGGTGAACCTTGTTTGTCCATCTTTAAATCTATCACTTCCTCTCAAACCCTCTATATCTCTTCTGTGTTTTTAGTAATTAAAACAAGTTATGCTCTAATACATGTCCTATTTATTTTCAGGCATAATCGATAGTGTTTACTTTCTCTGATGCTCCTTCTCATTTAGCATTCATTACCAAAATGATTTTTTTTCTTTATTTCTAATTATTTCCAGAACCCTGTCATCTTTCTTTTTAGATCTCTCTTTTCTCCAATCATCTAATATCTGAGTTTTCTAATTCTTATTGATGCAGTTATTTTATATTTCTATCAGTTTCTTAATTTTTAGTACATTTTGTAATATTAGTTACATTTTTTAAAGATTATGGGCATCTCCCTCTCTCTCTCTCTCTCTCTCTCTCTCTATATATATATATATATACACACACACATTTCTCTATATATTTTTATATAATTATTCCATAAATGTTATATGTGATGCATACAATTATATAGAAGATTTGACCACAGATATTTTCTACTGTTCATAAATAAGTGAGAAGAACTTTACAGTATTCTTAGGAAGGGAGAGTTGATAAGTTTAGCTCAATCAACTTCATGGCTCTAGTGCTCCTTTCCTCTAAGGCTTTTATTTCTCAGAAATGTTAAAAATATGATTGCATACTTTCTGCAACTTGCCGGCTCTCTTCCTCTCTTCCCTTGTATCTGAACCAACTCTTTCCTTTGCCTGTATTGTCCTTATCCTGATAGATGTGGCTCCTAGCTCTCCTAGTTTCACCTCCACACAAGGCTTTCACCTTGAAGAGATTGTATTAGGTTCATTTCAAGAACTGAGACAACCCTACCCCTTCCAACACCATCTAAACTAACCACAACTCTTTTGCAGTCACTGCTAATTTGAATCTGCTAAACTTCCTCCCAATCTTGACTGCTATTCTCCTGTTGGTTCATTTAGAATTCCAGTAAGTACTCACTGGCTCATTTGGTGTTCTCTGGCAATCAGGGCCATCTGAAGTCCCTTTGCTTTATCTCTGCTTCATCCTACACACGGTTATTAATATGTGGGTCTTTTTGCTGTCAGTGGTTTATCCCCTGCCTCTGTATTTTTAGGTTCACAGGATACCATATTTTTGTTTTAGATTTGTGGTACATTTTTCAAGTATTTTTGTTATGAGATCCTATTTTGTAGCCCTATTTATTTCAATGGAGAGACTTCAAAGGATACAAAAACAGTGCTCTTGCCATCTTTATCTAACCTGCAAATTATTTTTTAAAGAAACATTTAACTTTTCATCATTTATATATGCCAGTGAAAGATATTCAAAAACAGCATATAAAAATCTTTGAAAGAGCTGTTATGTTGTGGAGGTATTGTATTCCATGGTCCTTTCTTGTTTCCTTAGTTGTATCGTGAAATACAGGAAAAAAATATCTATTCACACATACATATACGCATGTAGGTATGTGTATATGTGTTTATGTATATGTTTAACAAAGGAAGACCATTGTGATTTTTTCCCTCTTTGCACTGCTTTTATACACTGGATGTCTTTTTCTATAACTAAACTACTTGAGGGAAATCACCCTGTCTCTTGCTTGTGCAACCCACAAGCACAATGCCTACAAAGAGTAAAGGCATGTAAATATTTCCTGTGATTGATGATAATGGTGAGGCTGTTTATTATGCATACTAAATTTTCATTATTCCAACCTACACATTTTAAAGTCCTTCTTTGTGCAATAGAGAGCTAAACTATGATAAAATTATTATTTTGAGTGGAATAGAATAGGAAAAAACCTGCAGAACTTACCTGAATTTCAACTTTCTTGAATTACTGGATGCACCATGTTTTTCAAATTGAGAAACATAGCTTTTTTCTTCATAAGTGAAACAGAAAATCACCTGTCCACTCTAATGCCTAAAACAGCTGATTTAGTCCAAGATCTCCTTGGGATCCTGTTTTATTTACTGACACATAAGCTTATGCTGATGATGAATGCAAGGTGACTATTTCACATATGTCATTTTAAAATATTTATACTGAATGTATAATAAAAAATAATCTTCAACGCAGATGCACTGGAAAACTCAGTTCTTAAGTCAGCGTTCAGAACAGAAAAGGAAGAAAAATGGAGTAGCATTTAAAGAACTGGCACAACTCCAGATACTGTAATAGGTATTAATTTTATTTACCATGTTTTATGACACTATGGATAAACATGGTAACATGATAAAAGGGAAGAAAGGTCCAGAGACCTAGATGTTAGGCCCTGCTCTGCTACTAAGTTGTGTTGGTCCAAGCTATTCATTGAAATTTTTATATGATTCAGTTATTTTTTAGAAAAGGTATTTGCCTCAACATAAAACTGGATCCCCAAGTTGTTATGAAGTGGCAAATCAACATTCAAGCACTTCCTACTTTAGTGGGAGTATCCAAATGGTGTTGAGGCAGGATCCTATCCCCCACCTTGGAAACCAAATGGAAGAAAATGATTCTATCTATTCTTTGTCAATTGGAAGGACAGGTATATGGCTTAGGATCTTGATTAAACAGACGTTTGAATCTTAAGGGAAGACTGTATAGACAAAGAGACAACCAAATTATATTCATGGGACAATGATGAATTGGAAGAAATAAGGCAGTTATAGTCCAGTGGTGACACCTGCTGATTCCTTGGCTGCCTAGCCTCAATTATTTCTAATACAAATTTCTATAATGGACTTTCTTGTCTTTTCATTGGTTCTGTGACCTACTATCAATCATATCAATGTGTTTCCTTTTGTTACTTCCCATAAGCAGTGCTGGTTTCTGCCAGTTGCTACCAAAAACCTTGGCATGGAAAACAAAACATCTGTGGCATTCAACTCAGAATTGAAGTTGATAGAACTAACCAACCATTTAAATAAGAAGTTACAGAAAAATAAAAATAAAAAAATAAAAAGTTACAATCTGTCAAGAATTTAATATCTAAAAAAATTGAGATTGCTTTTAACATTTGCATTTATTTAATAAAAATGATGTATTATCAAGTAACTTATTTTTTTCAAATATTTTCACATAATCAATGTCAACTTGTGAGCTACTAAGGAATATAGAACTTAGCACATGATGTGTGTAGCTTATTAATTTTTAAAGAAAATCTAAAAACAACAAAACTGTCATTCAGATAGAAAACTCCCATTTCTAAAAACCAAGGTCTACCATTTACTAGACTCTGACCTTGGGAAAATAAGGTATCCTCTCTAAAATGTAATTTTTGTAATCTTTAAAAGGAAAGTATTAATGATTTAATATTGACCATGCTAATACATATTACAAATATTAAACATATTATGAATTTGAAAATCTAACAAAATCTAAAATGTAGAAAGTCGCTAAAAACAGTAATGATAGCAATGATGATTTTCCAATGTAGTGGTGGCTTAGTCCTCTTTTTACTGTACTAAGAATGAACTCACCAAACCTGGCTCTGAAATTAATAGCCGAATATAACCTCTTAGCTTCTGGAGTTCGTCACTCCCCAAATCCCTGATATACATCCCCTTGCTCTTATTTGCACTTCTTTTCCCCAGGAGACACTTCATTTTATTTTACTTCATAATCCCCCCAAAAGGCAGTCCCCACCTTCCCTTATTAAGATGCAGCCTCCTTCTCCCAATACTTCACAAAACAATGATTTCCTCTTAAAGTTAAAATGAACACCTAGTTCCCAACTATGTACTTCCCCAGCACTGACTCCTCTTCCCCATCTGCTTGTATACCCATCAGCTCGATGAACTTGACCACCTTTGGCTCTGTTCTCAGGTCACTTGGCATACTTTTCTATTTATTTTCTTTGGGTCCCATTCATAAGACCCTTACCGACCTACATACGCAGCCAGAACACCTGTCCTAATTTCACAGCAATTTTGCCTAATTTCTTGTCCCTACTTCCTGGTTCTACCCAATGGCCACTCCGACACCCACCAAGAACAACTTGCAGGAAACCACTGATTTGAAATTCAAGAAACCAAGTTTCCAAGTTGGGTCTGCTCCCTGAAATTCCCTGTTGGCTAGGTCCTCAGCTGTTCCTTGGGGGCATAGATGTTGACTAGGGCCCAATAATTCTGGATTCTGAAAAGGGAAGTGGGACCAAATTCAGAAATGGGCACCAGGAGAGACAAGGATATAAAAAAAGAGAGAGAGAATCTGAAACAAATTTAGAGGCGGGTGCCTGATGGAGGGACTCCTCGGCCATCATCCCCAGAAACAAGTGAGCCAGTTCTGAAGCCAGATCCTCCTACAACTCAAAGCTCTGCCCATCCAGCTGGTAGCTGGCTTCAAGCCTGCACACCCGACAAGCAGACTGTTGAGTTACCATGTGTTTGGCTCCACCAACTGAGCCTGTCCCTCAGCTCCTGATCGCTGGACTCCAGTCCAGGGCACTCCTGCCCTCTTGCCCGCTTTATTCGGCAGTACCTCGTGGCCGAAGAGTTGCTCTGGTCTCTCGTCTTTTGCTTGTGGGACCCTCGGGGGGTGGCAGAATTGCGGTAGGGGTTTGAGACGAGAGGGCTGAGGTGGACAGAAGGGGGTTGCTACAGCGTGGACAGTGGTGCCAACCTTGTACCCCTCTGCCCCTGCCTGGTATCACTGCCTCAGCTAGTCGAGGGTCTCCAGAGCGGGGGGCTGGACTTCGTCAAAGTCAAGAGGCACGAGGGTTTTGCAGGTGGTGATGCTGTCGGTGGGGAAGGTAGTGGGAAGAACAGGACTCCCTGGAAACATTCTCCCATCTGCTTCAGCTCCTTCTCCAGGAAGGTCATGGCTTTGAGAGCAGGTGGGTCACAAAAGTGGGCGGGGCATATCTGCAGCCCAGGGGGCAGGGGAGGCTCGGGCAGAGGGCGTAAAGCAAGTCATTAGGCCGGAGCTGCCGTCACCCTCGTCACCCTCGGAGGGCTTTCCTCCAGCCACTGCCAGATTCTCCCCCCCCCCCCCCCGCCAGCTTTCCGAAGGAACTCACGGGGTGGGGGGGCGGGGGCTAGGGGGGAAGGTCAGAGGCCAGGGGACTTTTCCACAGAACAGTACAGGAGACCGTGCAGCCACTGGCTGGGAGCAGGGCCTTCTCGGGCTTCAGCCCCAAGGTCCCCAGAAATGAAGCGGCTGCCACACAGGTGCTGAGCACCCAAACTGAGGGGAGGCAATGGAGATGGCTCAGAAGGGCAAAAGTGGAGGACAACACAGCGGCAGAAAGGGAAGAAGGCGGCAGCCTGGCCTTTACTTACACAAGGTTATAGATGATGATAGGTAGATAGACAGTTGGTAGATGATAGATAGATTTTAAGTTAATTAGAAAAATGATTACTGGATTTTCGTATATGGGGCCAATTCTGGACAAAATAGTGAATTGATGAGGATTGCCTTCAGTGCTTTGAACTTCTCTATTTGTTGTCACTTCGGGTGTCCCTTCCCCAACTCAACCATCCCAAATCTTCATATTCTTATACCCCCCTTGAAAATCCTATTTGTATGTGCTTTGGCATGTGGAGTCAGTTACTGGCATCAGCTCAAATTAATAAGACATCTTCCCATTAGAATTTGTAGGTGAGTGCATATAAAACATTTTAGTGGTACTCTATTTGTATTCCTACCAAATCCCTGGCTTTCATTGAATGAGCAAATAAAGGAATAAAAGAATAAATGAAAACTAAATGATCGGAAGCTAGACATAGAGGGAAAAGAAATAAAATGAATAGAAAGAAAGAGAAAATAAAGGGGAAAATAAAGTGAGCATCTAACATTGAACTTTCTGGCATTAACCATTGAGTGAAGAAAATCATAGGGATAAATATTGATATCTTCAAATAACTAGTGAAATTATACTATGTACATGGCCATCAGTGGTGTTGATGTTTAAGTCACACATGACAGTAATATACTCTTTATAATGAGGGATGCAATGAGTGATCCCATCTTTCTAGTTTTTTCATATGTCTATGTAAGGTATCTTTCTGTGAGATAATGTAAAATAAATCATCACCTAAAATTAGATGGCATTATCATTAATGCTGTTTATATGTGTGTGTGTGTGTGTGTGTCCATACCAATTATATATCTGTACATATATAAAATTGGAAACCATTGAATTTAATAAAAGAACTAGACATTTTGCAACAGCTACAAGTTGTTATTATAAGCCAATAGAATTCAGAGGGGGTGGGAGGGAGGAATCTCATTTACTTCATTCCATCAGTAAGAAAAAAATTCTGAATGTAGAAACATTTTCTGAAACTGAATGTATGTGATCATTAATAATAATACTGGGATAAAGGGGTATCCTTTTATCCACCTCATAGTGAAGATGATGAAATAACAAAGCCAGCTATACAGTATGGAAAATTTTCTTCTGCTCTCTGACTTAAATTCATCTAAAGACTTATGTAGACTGGAAAAGCTATCTTTTTTTTTTTTTTTTTAAGCTTTCCTCCTCATGCCTTATTCAGCATACATTTTGAGGACAGCTGGAGAAGCCTATAATGAGTTACATTAATAACTGAAGAGGAAGAATGATGGGCATTCTTAGAGGGAGGAGGTGAGGGAAAAAAATGAGAATATGCAGATGTTTGTGAACAGCCACGAGTGAATTAGTAATGAGCGTAGTATAACTAAGAGCAGAGATGAAGATATGTTGAAAAGGATGTCGGTGAATATGACTCTTAGCACCATAGCAACATCTGACATCCTGGAATTCCACTGCCTTGAAGCTACCCAGCACATCAATTCAATTACTCCACCTGGAGAAGAATGGGAGGGAAAACTCACTCAATTTTACTCTTATTTTTTTTTTCTATCTCTAGGAGAATTTTGGTCAATAGGAAGCCTGTTTTTATTTGAAAAGTCAGGCAATCTAGAGGAAGTCACTGTTTAATTATCTGAGAGGGCAGACATACATAGTAAAATAACTTGAAAGGAAGAAGAAATGTAATTTTCCATGGAAATTGGGGTGGGGGCATAAGAGTCAGAATTTCACTTAGATTTTCCACTGTAGTCAATATTTAATAAGAAAATAATGGTTCCTTATTAAGTGATATAAAAATTATACAAAATTTAGACTTTTATAAAGTATTTTTTAAAAATTGTCAACAAAGTAAGCTTTGATAAGGCATGCTATTTTCTATGACTTTTTATGTTTTGCTTTTAACAAAATAATCCATCAAGGGGCTCCTTGAGTGGCTCCTGGTTAAACGGCTGCCTTCGGCTCAGGTCAGGATCCAGGGTCCTGGGATTGAGTCCCAAGTCCTGCATCAGGCTCCTTGCTCAGCAGGGAACCTCTTTCTCTCTTTCTCCCCTGTCCCTCTGCTCTCTCTATCTCTGTCAAATAAATAAATAAAATCTTAAATCTTAGATTTTGAGCAAAGATAACATGTGACACACAGTTATCATCTGGCTACCTACCTTCAACTCTACTTTTTTCATAGCTTTACTAAACACAGTGGAGTGTTAGAACATTTTGGTTGAATTCCAACCATTTATAAATATTATACCAAGATTCACAAACCCTACGAGTAAGTGGGAAGAATCTTGCTATTTCCTGAAATGAAGAAAGGTCATGACAATGTAGTGTCAAATATGAAAGCAATCACAACTAAATAGACATTATTTCTGAAAAGGGTGTCTAAAGTGTGGTGGCTGGCCTGCCAACTTGCATCTAACAAATTACTATCCACTTCTGCTCTCCCACCTGGGGAATAAGTAGTAAACAAATCTAAATATGTCTCTGAAAACATTTACAACTTTGGTAGGGAATTAAAGTGAAAGTCTTCCTCCATATAGAGTGTGACAGAGTAATTTTTTACACATACCATAAAAATGCTGTAAGCATAAACCACTGGCAAAAGATGGATTAGTGCATCTCAGGAAGTCTGCGAAAAATGTATTTGGCAAATTCTTTCATGCACTGGCTTGATCAAAAGGTATTTAAAATGAATTTAGGTGTGGAACTTTGTGATAACCTGATAAAAATGCAAAAAGGGACAATATGAATAGCTATAGAAATTGTCATTTGGTAAAGGAGAGATTCAGAAATTCTGCCGAGAATTAAAAGGAGGAAACTAGGGGGGCGGGCTCCTGGGTGGCTCAGTTGGTTAAGCATACGACTCTCGGTTTCAACTCAGGTACATGATATCAGCGTTGTGGGACTGAGCCCTGCATTGGGGTCTGTGCTCAGCATGGAGTCTGCTTCAGATTTTCTCTCTCTGTCCCTCTCTGCCCCTCCCACCCATGCTCTCTCTTTCTCTAAAATAAATACATAAATATTTTTTCAAAATATTTATGTATTTATTTTAGAGAAAGAGAGAGGTGGAGGGCACACATTGCTTGGGACACTGGGTGTTATATGCAAACAATGACTCCTGGAACACTGCATCAAAAACCAGTGATGTAGGGACGCCTGGGTGGCTCAGTTGGTTGGACGACTGCCTTCGACTCAGATCATGATCCTGGAGCCCTGGGATCGAGTCCCGCATCCGGCTCCCAGCTCCGCGGGAAGTCTGCTTCTCTCTCTGACGTTCTCCTCTCTCATGCTCTCTCTCCCTGTCTCTCTCTCAAATAAATAAATAAAATCTTTAAAAAAAAAACAAAACCAGTGATGTATTATATGGTGAGTAGCATAACATAAAAAAAGAAAAAGAAAGAAAGGTTGAAATTTGGGAAACAAATGTTATCACAGGTCTATAGACGAATATACTCAGGTTAGACAAGAAAGTTAACAACAAAGGAAAGGAAATGAATCTCATTAGATGCACCAGAGAGGTGCAATTTAGATTTGATTAAAATAGATTCAGGACTGGAATTCATCAATAAGGAAATATGCACTGTTTAAAAATAAAAACAGATTTAAGGGCACCTGGGTAACTCAGTCAGCTAGGCATCCAACTCTTGATTTTGGCTCAGGTCATGATCTCAGGGTCATGGGATCAAGCGCCGTATTAAGCTCAGTGCTCAAGATGAGTCTGCTTGAGAGTCTCTCTCTCTCTCTCTCTTTCTTTGCCCTCCCCACACTCATGTGCTCTCTATCTCTCTCTAAAATAAATAAATAAAACCTTTTGAAAAGTAAATAAAAATAAAAACAGGCTTAATAATGGAAAAATAATTTTATTTATATACGTAAATATCCTTAAAACTAAATATGGGAATACAGTGAAAATTATTTGTTTATAGACAGAATTAAAAAGAAACAGAGATATTCTCCTAAGGAAGTGAATTATATCCCCCCATGTCTCACCCCTCTTTCCCCTGCCCCCCAGGTAGAATTAAAGATATGGATAATGCTTTTCCACTGTAGACCACAGAAATGGCGCAGAAGTAAATAATGATAGGGGCACCTGGGTAACTCAGTGGGTTAAGCCTCTGCCTTCGGCTCAGGTCATGATCTCAGGGTCCTGGGATTGAGGCCCGTATGGGGCTCTCTGCTCAGGGGGGAGCCTGCTACCCCCTCTCTCTCTGCCTGCCTCTCTGCCTACTTGTGATCTCTCTCTCCCTGTCAAATAAATAAATAAAATCTTTAACACACACACACAAAAAAGAAGTAAATAATGATAGGAAGCTTCAAGAATTTATCAGAAAATATCTGGTTTAAAGACAAAGATTGAGCTTTCCTAGTCTTCTTTTATAAAATAGCCAAAATCAATTTGGAAAAAAAATTTAAATTTTTAAAAATCCTTTTATATTAAAAAAAAATTGTTAAGCCCTCCATCTTTGATGAAATTGTGAAATCTTAAATCACAGTATGTAAAATATATAAAAACACATTTTGTCCATATATATATATATATATATATATGAACAAAAAAGGCTGCCAAACTTAATAGCAGGCAAACAGAAGTGCAAGAAGATTCTTGGGAATGCAGGTGTTGCATATCTCTGACACAGCTGGTAAGACAGCAATCTCTCAATTAAGTAGCATATACTGAAGGCCAACACTTTCTTTTTTAAAGGTAAGAGAACTTGTGCAGTGGCTGATGGTGGCAATTTTCCTGGATCCAGTTGGAATGTCAAGGAAGCTGGTAGGTAGGGGAGAATTAGGAATAATACATAGATGTCCCATTTGTAGAAGCAGTCAGGAAGTGAGAAGGATAAAGGTGGGAGAATCTGTAGTGTGAGTAGCTCCAATCTCTCCTGGCTGAGACAAGAAAGCCTAAAAGAACTTGCTGTTGCAAGGAGAACCATTTTTTAAATAACTAATAATCTGCAAAGATCAATGGACAGTGACTGAAAAATAAAGGAAGGAAGATACCATGATATAAAACAGAAATGATAACAAATAAAATAAATAAATAGAAAAACAGTTTATTAAAAAAGAAAAAGAAAAGCAGTTTATTGAAGGAATTGTCATTATTGGAAAACAGAAAAGAGACACAAGAGCTCAAAGTAGTTGTGGCAGAAGGATCTGGTGGGGCTCGAAAAAAAATCAATCTATTGCAGAATTGAGCACCACATTGAAAGCAACACAATGAGGTATACACCTAGCTAAAAACACAGTAAGGCATATATGACAACAGTGATAAAAACAAGATACAAAGTAAAGAACTATGACTGAAAAGTGATTCAAGAGAAAATATAAATATACACTACTAATAAATTATACACACACAGGGTGTTCTTGAAGAAGAAAACCAAAATTATGGTAAATGAAAAATACACAAAATTCAAAGACATTTTCCAGAAATGAAAGGAACTGCATGTCAGAGATATGGAATGATCAATATTGAGGCATATCCTGATGACATCATTGACCTTCAAATTTAAAGAATTCCTACAATATCCACCCAAAAAGATTAAGTCACCTATTTGGGGAAAATAATCAGATGGGCCCCCTATTTTTTCCACAGCAATGGTTGATGCTAGACAGCAGTAGATCTAACCAGTAGGATAAAATTAGAATTATTTCAGATCAACAACAAAAACTATATATGGGCAAATAAGTTAAAGGAAACATGACAGAAACATTACATATATAATCTAAATGATAAAAGACTAAAGTACTGGAATAGCATGCTCACTTTCGCAGCACATAACTAAAGTAGTGTAATATCAATGTAAAATTGAATCAAATATACCTTTCACAGGAAACAATTCTCATATTAGCTTCTAAAGCAGAACCCAAGCTATGTGCTATGTACATGTGCTATACTTAGATTAAGTGATTAGAAAGCTGGAAAATAAAAGGGCAGGTAAAGACATAGCAGGCAAATGCACACAAAAGGAAAACAGGAGTCATGAATTTCACAATAGCAAGGAAAAATGTAATCAAACAAAAGGGCACTTTACAATAAAGAGTAACAGTTATGGAGACATATATGTGTCTACATATACATATATAGACACACGTGTATGGACGTAAATGTATATATGTATATATACATTTCTAACACGATAAGGAATATGAATATCTAAACATTAAATAATGTAGCATTGATATTAGAGTCATAGCAAAAATAAGTTAAAATAGAGAAATATTTTTGTAAAAAAACTTTAATTCACTTTTCCAAGCTTATGAAGAACAAGGAGACAAAAGGAAGTAAGGAAAATAGTAACAATAGCAGCTTACCATTTTTAAGTCTAACTATGTACCAAACACTAATTTAAGTGCTGTATCAGCTTTTATGAATTTAATGATTTTAGGAAACAGGACAAAGGGAAGATGACAAATAGTGTCCTGACTCAAGGTTTCTTCCCAGAAGTGACGTAAGTCATATCTATTCTCATTGTATTTTCCAGAATAAGTCCCCACAATAGGGATGGGGAAGTGTAATCCTACCTTCTGCCTGGAAGGAGGAGTGTAAGGTATATTTGGGAACAGTATCAAAGGCAGCAGTAATGACCATGATGACTTTACAGAATATTGGGGTCCCAAATCAGCATGTTGTTGTAATATCCAGTGAAACATAGGGAAGGTTAGAGTTTGCTGAGAGTACATTTCTGTACACTCTGTAGGCAGTGGCCATCCTATACATCAGGACCTGCTACAGAGAAGGTAGAACTGGCACGGTAATAACCTAAGTTACAATTTGAAAGTTGCTTGGTATCCATGAAATTAGGGCGATGCGAATTAGTTACACGGTTCAGATATTTCATGATTTTCAATGAAAATAACTTAAAGCACCCATTTCCCCAGTACATGTTACCAGGGATATGAAAGTTCAGACTTTGGCTTATCTCTCTCCTGGATAGTGTGTGTTTGGGTCTTGAAAGCTTAGTTTTTGTGCTTCCCTTTGTTCTACATATCCAATGTCTGGCCAAACTAATTTCAGATCAATGCATTTCTTAGATATAATAACTTATTATTATAATATTTTATTTATTTATTATATTTATATATTATAATATTTTACATTATTATTGATTTATAATCTAGTGTGGCACATCTGGGAGTCATTATGTCTTTTGAAAATTACTGCACATTTTTTTCTGCTCTAATCCATATACTTGACTCCAAATTTTAATCTCAGGATTTAGTCCTACATTCCTCACTTCAAATTATTGAAGAGCTCCACGTGATATTCTCCAGTTCTTCTTTCTCTCTCTTGCAGCTTTTCTCCCTCTTCTGTTGTACCCATGGACATTCAAACATGCCATTATTTCTCCCACTTTAAAAAAAGAAAAAAGAAAAGGAAAGAAAAGAAGAGAAAAGAAAAGAAAAAGAAAAGAAAAAAAAAGGAAAGAAAAAGAAAAGGAAGGAAAGGAAAAGAAAAAAGCCTCCCCTGGTTCCACATCTCTTTTCTTCAAATGCCCCATTTTTTCAACTTCTCCCTATAGCAAAAATCCTGTATTTCCTGTCTCCAATTTCTCTCATCTTCATTTTCTTTGATCTAAATCTAAACCGGTTTCCATCTATACCCAATAATGCCCTACACTGTGTAAATCTAATGGGCAATCCTCAGTCCTCAACTACTTTGACTGGTGAGCATTTGACAGTTGATCTCTCTTTACTTTGTAAAAATCCTTTCTACACCTTGCTTTCAGGACACTACTCGCTGAGCTCTTTTCCTAGTTCACTGGCACTCCTCCTCAACCTTCTTTGCTACTTCTTTCTCATCCTCCTGACTTTTAAACCTTGGGAGAGCCCTGGTTTTTGGTCCTCTGGCATCTTCTTAGCTATACTCACTCCCCAGGTGATCTCATCAAGTTCCATGGATTTCAATACCACTTATGTGGTGATAATGGCCACATTTACATCTCATGCCCAAGTTTCTCCCCTAAACTCTGGACTTCCATTTTCCACTGCCTACCTGACATCTCCTACTGACCATCTAAATAGGAATATCATACTTAACATGTTCAAAACAAACTTCTGGTTACCACCAAAACTAGTCGTGTCAAAGACTCCCTATCCTACCAATTTTTCATGAGAAAAACTGTGGAGTCATCACTGACTCCTCATTTTCTCTGAAAACCTACATTTGGTACACCAGAAAATTCTGATGTCTCCATTCTCCAAATTTATGGGAAGTTAAGCCTTTTATCACCACTATCAAAGCTATTACATTGGTTCAACCTGTTATGCCAGGATTATTGTAGTTGCCTCATGATTAGTTTCCCTTCTTCTCTCCTTAACCCACTCCCATCTATTTTCAATATTACAGTCAGAGAGATCCTATTTATGCGGTAAGTCAGAGCCTGTCATTCTTTCACTTCAGACCTTCCCATCTTACTATAAAATCCAAACTCCATACAATCCCTCACCTCTCCCTGAAGTTCCTGCAGAATGCCCTTCATCACTCACCTCTCCATTCCAGTCTTTGCCATTCTCACATTCAACCACACCAAGTTGTTCCTGCCTCAGGGTCTTGGTTCTTCTGGGTCTCTCGGCCTAGAATGTTCTTTCCTAAGACAGCTGCATGACACAGTCCCTCAGGTCTTCCAAGCCTCTGCTTAGATTGACCTCTAGGGGAGTTGTCCTAAAAACCTTAAATAAAACAGTAACCCTTCCTGGCACTACTTCCACACCTTTAACTTCTCATTAGAATTGACCTATATTTGGCATACTACAATTTTACTTTTATTTATTAACTTTTGACCAGATTACAAACTCTATGAAAACAAACTTATGGGTGAACAGCTCATAAAACAGTACCTGGTGCTTCATTACTATTTACTGAACCAATACATGCAATACTATGACAGAACCAAATCAGGACAGAGCCATGTCAGTGCTCAATAATTTTCAGTAGCTGCCATTGGTCTCTATCTCCTCCTTACCTCCCGTGGGCTCAGAGGTTTTCTTGAGACTTACTCTCATCACAGATATGGCAGTTCTGCTACCCAAGGTGGGCTGTGGTCCCCAAGACAATATACGCCACATCTCCTAGGAGGAGGACTCTGGCTGGAGGCAGCTCCAGAGCATTCTGACCCACTCTTACTTGTGAGTGCCCCTCCCATTTGCATCATGTTGGATATTTACTATTTTGCTGACGAGACCAGTGGTCAATAAGTTTTCCCTGGTCACCAGATTCGCAAACAGTACTTCTCTTTCCTATGGAAACCAGGTAGTGGGAGTTCAGTCTCCTTCTGAGCCTTAACACAGGAGAGTCAAGATGAAATACTCAAGATTTGGGGCGTCTGGGTGGCTCAGTGGGTTAAAGCCTCTGCCTTTGGCTCAGGTCATGATCTCAGGGTCCTGGGATCGAGCCCCGCATCGGGCTCTCTGCTCAGCGGGGAGCCTGCTTCCCCTTCTATCTCTGCCTGCCCCTCTGCCTATTGTGATTTCTGTCTGTCAAATAAATAAATAAATAAAATATTTAAAAAAAAGAAAAGAAAAGAAAAAGAAATACTCATGATTTGACTGTGTGCTTAGTCATGTGGCCATGGACAATGTAAAGGACACTACAGAGACTGTGTTTCACACACACATTATTTATTTGGACAGTTATGTAAGTATTAGCCTAATTCTTATGGACTGAGGAGAAATCACAGGTGTTGCTTGGGAGTCTGTCACCTCAGCGGGGGAGTGTCATTATCATAGAGTACTTTTCTCATTAAAGAAATTGTGCCATATCATCTCTTGGAAGGCTGTCCTATCTTACCTCTGTATGTCCTTGTACAGTCTAAGGTTACAGCCCTCATCTCCCTGAACCTGAGGGAGAGCATATACTGCTTCCTCAGTCCAATTTTTGTCTTAGAGTTTAGGAGTTCCATCCTTCTGTGCACTTGTTATGGGTTCAATTGTGTCTCCCAAAAAGATGCTGGTGTCCTAGCCCCCCATCTGTAAATGTGTCCTTATTTGGAAGAAGAGTATTTGCCAATGACCAAGGGTAGGCCCTAAACCAATATGACCGGTATCCTTATAAAACGTAGAATCTGGGGACCAGAGTCAGACATACACACAGAGAGAACACCAGGTGCATATGAAGGAAGAGATTGGAATGATGAATTTTCAAGACAAGGGATGCCAAAGATTTCCAGCAAACTATCAGAAACTAGAAGAGAGACATGGAACAGATTGTCCCTCATGGTCTTCAGAAGGAACCAACCTTGCTACCACCTTGACAGGCACTTCCAGCCTTTAGAATTGTGAGACAATAAATTTCTGTGACTTAAGCCATTATTGTCATATGTTGTTACAACAGCCCTAGGAAACCAATATAGCAGTACAAATACATTTGTCTCCAAAATTCTAGACCTGTACATTCAGATTTCATTTGCCTGGAGTTGCTTTTCTGGAGTTTATTTGCCTGGAGTGGCTCCAGCCCCACCCAGTTATTTCAGCTAATCCTGCTTTAAATTTTTACACTTTTTTCCTTCAGAGACCAGATTTGTCTCAGTTTCTCATGCTGAGATTTGATAATACTGTAATTTCAATAAATAGAGAAAACTTGTCCTAAAACTCTTCAATAGCATTATTTATAGAAATCGCTGTGACAAAAATTCTTAAAAATTCAGTAATAAAAAAATTAAAATTATATTGGTACAAGTTTACCATGGCCAATGTATTTGAGATTACAGGAGCCAATATATTTTGGCCACGATTTTTCGAAATGCCTGGTCCCATTAAAAACTGATTGGAAATGCAATGGATTACATTAAATACATAGTTATGTAAACATATTTATATTATACAGATTATCTAGATAATACTGAAGGAATCCTCTTTCAATAAAAGTATTCTGGAACACTTTCCAGAAAAAAAAAAAAAAAAAAAAAAACAACTACTGGTTATACTTTTTGTGTTTACAAGTTTCATACTTTTTTTTTTTTTAAAGATTTTATTTATTTATTTGACAGACCGAGATCACAAGTAGGCAGAGAGGCAGGCAGAGAGAGAGAGGGAAGCAGGCTCCCTGCCGAGCAGAGAGCCCGATGCGGGACTCGATCCCAGGACCCTGAGATCATGACCTGAGCCGAAGGCAGCGGCTTAACCCACTGAGCCACCCAGGCGCCCAAGTTTCATACTTTTTGTCCTCTCCTTTTAATCCCACTAATTCTGGTTTTTTTTTTTTTTTCTTTTTACTCCATGGAATCTAGATTGCCTTGCAGGTTTTATTCAGATTCACATAGAACAATATAAATAAATGATTACACAATCAAAGATGGTTTCAGAGAGAAGAAATCCTATGGACTGTAAAGTATATTTAGTACAGGAGGGATTTCCACCCATATCTGAGTTTCTCCCTTAAAATAACTCCTGGGGGCCACAGTCTAGCTACTAGACTAAAAGCTATGGTAAAAAGCAAAACCGGTGTGTTTTTTCAGTCCAGTGTGTATCTGGGCTCCCACTCTGACCTGCACCTGCACCGAGAGTCCTGGGCGTAAGCACAAAGCCCACCAGTGGCAATCCTACTGTCTTGTCCCCAGCTGGCTCTCTGCATTAAGGAGGCCACTCACCTGGCTGTGGAGGCAGGACTTCACAGCCTGAGATTAGACTCCATCTGCCAGTTTAGCACTTGTATGACCTGAGTCAAATCGTTTCACATCTGAAATGTGAGGACAGTATGGCATGAAATGATTAGCACGGTGCCTGGAACATAGGACATACCAAAATGCATCAGTCAAGTTGTATTCTCAATATTTGCTAAGCTGTAATGTGTCAGCACTGTGCTGGACCTTTGGGATCGGAAATGAATTCATCACTGCCATGAATCACCAGCCCAGCCTTTTCAAGAGGACAGTTGCACTTAACACATTTGTTTGTAACTATTTTTTGATACATACAGTTACAAACCAAAGGTCAAGTACTATCACAGATGTAAACTAGTAGAAGTATGTTCATAGAAAAAGGAGTGGCAGGACAGTGCAGTGGTTGCAGGCATGAATTCTGGGACCACACTGACTGGGCTTGAACCTCAGCCCTTTGCTACTGACTGTGTGATCTTTGGCAGGTTATTTTTCTTCTGTATATTTTGGTTCCCTCACTTATAAAATAGGAGGTGATGGAGCACCTGGGTGGCTCAGTGGGTTAAGCATCTGCCTTCAGCTTAGGTAATGATCCCAGAGTCCTGGGATCGCGCCCTGTCAGGCTCCCTGCTCAGTGGGTAGCCTGCTTCTCCCTCTCCCTTTACCCCTCCCCACTTCTGCTTTCTCTCTTTCTTTCTCTCTCTCACTCACTCCCTCTCTCTCAAATAAGCAAATAAAATCTTTTTAAAAATTAGAAAAAAGTAAAATAGGAGATGAGTACCTATTCCAAAGGGTATGGAGGGACAAACAAGTGAATTTATGTAAAATACTAAGTACAATTCTGGCATACATTAAGTGAGTTCTAGAAGGGTTAGTTGGTATTATTGTGGACTAAAGCTAGGACTACACAGAGGAAAAATACAATTAAGTCATTATGGGCAGTTAAGTAAAGTCTCCTGAAAGAGGTTTCAGAAAGGCCTTGAAGAAGAATTAGGAAAGGTACGGGGGTAGATTTAGACGAGACGGTGGAATGCATTGTGGGTGGAAGATATCACATATGCAAAGGCAAGCTTTAAATAATGCAGTTTAAGGCAATAGCAAATAACCCTAAGTGTGGGGAACACAGAAGGTTCAGTGCAAGGGAAAAGACAGCAGGAAATTATGTCGCGAAGCAGAGAGCAGATAGATTGCATGACGTATGACAGCCTAAGGAGTGCAGATTTTGCTTTATTGGTAATGGGGGGCAGGGACTGAATGTGTTTGAACTAGACAGATGCATGTTGATTCAGTATTCAATAAATACTTACTGAGTGCCTTTTACTTTAAGCACTGAGGATACAACGATTAATAAGTGAGATCAGGTTCTTTCTGTTCCGAAATGTGTATTGTAGTAATGGGAGGCAGTAAACAATGTGTGAATACTTTAAGATCATTTTCGATGATGTAATTAAGGTGGATGATATGATAGAGTCACTGGGGGTCGGGACTTTTTGTACTGAGTGGTCCAGAAATATAACACTGAGAATATAACACTTGAGCTAATACCAGGAGAAAAAAAACAAGAGCCTGCCACACGGGGAGAAAAAGGGATCAGGCCAGGCAGAGAACAGCAAGCATGTAAGCCCTAAAATAGCGAAGTTCTCAGCGTATTCAAGGAACAAAATTTTTCCTGCGCTATGGCTGGGGGTGAGGGAGGGAGGATGGTAGAGACCATTCAGGATCAGTATTTTCCTTTCTCTAGCGCAGGGTCTTAGCTAGAAAGCCACTGTCTAGCCAGTCACCTCCGGCCCTTCTTGCATCTGGACAGGGCCACGTGACTAGTTTCCATCTGTCATCTGTGTATTTGTCCCCAAGGCAACCTCAGAAGCTTCTTGCTGTTTTTTTGGTTTTGGTTTTGTTTTTAAGATTTTATTTATTTATTTGACAGACAGAGAGATAGATCACAGTAGGCAGAGAGGCAGGCAGAGAGAGAGGGGGAAGCAGGTTCCCCACCAAGCAGAGAGCCCAATGTGGGGCTCGATCCCAGGACCCTGAGATCATGACCTGAGCCAAAGGCAGAGGCTTAACCCACTGAGCCACCCAGGTGCCCCAGAAGCTTCTTGTTAAATATGGAAAAAAAGTTTGTCTGGCTGGGTGCCTGAATGGGCACTACACAGTCCTCCCCTACCCACTCACCCTATCGTCTTACCTTAGACTAAGTGAGCAGGAAATTAGCTTTTATTATGTTAAGTCACTGAGGCACTAAGGTTTGCTTGTTACAGCAGCTAACAGTACCTTCACCAGTACCTGGAGTAAGTAGTATAAAATGAGATCAGAGAAGGACCAGATTACATAAGACGTTAAAAAACAGCACCAAGAAATTGAGAGTTGTGTTTTCAAATTTCTCTCCGAATAGTGTCCCATAAAAACCTCAAATTCACATAATAACTGAACTCACCATTTTTCCTAACTCACACTAGCCTTCCCTCTGTACTTCCTCTTTACCATAAATACAAAATTGTTGAAACCTACTGGTTTGCAACAGAAGAGAGATAAATTAATGGAAGATGGCAGTGAATAAAACGCATAGAAGGAAGCATTCCCACAAGGAAGAATGCAGTGTGGTATGCTGAAAATTACTTTGACTTTATCTTTATTATTAGATGTTCTTGTCTTGCAGTCCTGGTTCTGCCACTTACTGGCTGAAAGGTGGAGGGCCGTTTCCTTAATCTCTGAATATAATTTATATTATATATACCTCAGGGGCCTCTATGTCTAGCCCTACTCAAAACACAAGTTATAAATTGTAATTGACTGGTCTGACTTACCTGGACCAGTCTCAAAATATTTAAGGCTTTCTTAAAATTCCAGAATTGTCAAAGTATTTTAAATAGGCCAGGGATTCTTTTTTCACTTTACTTTTTTTAGATTAAAAAATACATATATGTGGGGTGCCTGGCTCTTGGTTTCAGCTCAGGTCATGATCTCAGGGTTATGAGATCGCACCCCAGGTCTAGCTGCACACTTAGAGATTCTCTTCCTCTCTCTCTCCCTCTGCCCCTCCCCACCACATGCTTACCCACTCTCCCTCTCTCTCTCTCTAAAATGAATTGATAAATCTTTAAAATATATAGATATAGATAGATATAGATACATGAGTCTGGAAAATTACTAACTGCATTTTCTTCTGACCTTACATGGTGAGTAACCCAGCAGACCTCAGAGCTAAGTGAATTTAGGCCTTAATAGAAGATTTCAATATAAAACTTGTAAAGAAGGCATTCTATCCTTTTCTACTATGTACTAATTTGTTTAAATGCTTTTTACATGCCATGATCATCTAGTCCCTTGCCTTGTTCAGAGTCCTGACAGGTGCACAAGAAGATTTTCTAACAATTCTGAGCTGCAGGTAAAAGATTTTGCAGATTAATTTTGGGAGCCTAGAATTTAAATATATATCTTCTTTCACCTTCTTCTATTATCCCAGTCCGGTGTTGTTATTTGGAAGACAGCTGTGTAGCCAAAGATTCTTGATTAGTAACTTGTCTTTAGTATCAAGTAAAAAGCAAAATAGTTCAGGAAGTGATTCCATCAATAATTATTGCACAAAGTAAGTGAAAAGTTATGTATACTTCCACACTTCTGACTTTTATTTGCGTGCATTTTATTGTTTTACAAACTGTTACTGCAGTGAGGTGCACAGAATTACTTAAGCAGTCTTGATTCTTGGTTTCCTAGTACTCATAAGTTTCCTTTTCTTTCTTTCTTTCTCCCTCCTTCCCCTTTTACCACCCCTGCTCAGGTTAGTATAAAGAAATCTGGGTTTCCTTTGTGGCTTTTCTCCTAAATAGCTATGCAAATGTGACCAAGTTACGTTAAATTTCTGGGCCTTGGTTTCCTCATCCACTGAATGTAAGGTCTATCCAAACCATAATTTTTTTTTTTAATTTTAAGAATGTCCATAATGGGCAAATGAACAGAGAGGCAGTAGAGCAGAGTATTTAAGAGCATGTGTTTTTGGAATCAAATGCAGGAAGTTCAAGTCCTACCTTTGCCAAGAACAAGATGAGTGACTGTGGTAAAATTACTTAACCTGCTTAAGCCTCCTTTCCATCAACTGTAGAATGTGGATAAAGACAGCACCTAACTCATGGTTATGTTTGTTAAGTAGTGCACATACTCTAGTGCCTGACATTAAGTAAGTATGCTTAAATATTAGTTTTTACCACTTTTACTACCAGAGTTACACCTCTGGGTTGATGACTCAAAAAAAAAAAAAAATGTTTCCACTGTAGGCGGGTTCAGTCTCTGGAGTACAGGTAAAGTTTAGCCAGAGGATGGCACCTTTGTGCCAAGGAATGGGCATCTCTCCCTCAGAGGACAAAGTCCTGTGGGGGACCCTGATCATGAGGAGCAGTGATGAAGCAGACAGGCTCAGGGAACCTTAAGCCACTGGAAAAAGAGGACTATTTGGAGGGGAGGGCCTGGAAAGTGCATTTCTTTGGGGACTGGACTGAAAAAAAGACTCTTTGCTATTTGGAACACTTTGTCTTAAAACTGAGAAAGAGAAAACAATTATTTTATATAACTCATCTAACTGAATCCCCCGTAGAAGGTGTTGTCTTTTCATCTGAACGGGAGGTGAGAGAAAAGAAAATGATGGTAAGAACAATTCTTCTATTGTTGATGGACCTAATGAACTAGAAATATTGCTGGTACAAATACATGATGCAAACTCTAACTATTTTGAACTCAGAAAAGAAAGGCTTTCTGAATTATACTGTTTTCTTAATAGAAATACTAAAATTAAAATGATATAGGACATGTGTTGCTTATATTAATTCCCCCTATGAAACACAAACATGGCCAAAGACACCCCAACTCTTTTTTCTGTAAAGATAAAATTTTCCCTGTTTTCTGAAGATGCAGTGATAGGCAGAATTTCTAAAATGGTCTCCTAAAGATGTACCATCTTAATTTCAGGAATCTGAGAATATGATGCAATAGCTCTCCCATGATCATGCTATACTATAATGGAACAGTGGCTTTAAACATGGAGATACTTTAGGTGGGCCTGATACAATCACAGTGGCTCAGTCAGTTAAACAACTGCTTTGTCTCAGGTCATGACCCCAGGGTCTTGGGATCAGGCCTGAAATTGGGCTCCCTGCTCAGTGGGGAATCTGTTCTCCTTCTCCCTCTGCCTCTTCTCCTGCTCATGCTCTCTCTCTCTGTCCCTCTCACTCTCTCAAACAAATAAATAAAAATTTTAAAACAACAACATGGAGATATTTAGGTATATGTGATATAATCACATGGACCCTTAAAAGCAGAGAGCTTTCTCCCACTGATCACAAAGAGGAAGTCAGGGATTCAAAGCATGCAAAGGGTTCCAAAATAGAGGAGGCCACATGACAAGAAATGTGGGCAGTCTTAAGGAGCTCAGGGTGGGCCCTGGCTAACGATCACCAAGGACACGTGGACCTCAGTGGTTGGCTATTAGGAACTGCCCTTGGCCAGCAATTGAACAAGACTGGAAGTAAATTCTTCCCTAGACCTGCCAGATAAGAGACCAGTCCCACGGAGATCTAGGTTTCCACCCTGAGAGACCTTCAGTAAAGAATCCTACCATGGTGTGTCAGAACTCTCTATCTACAGAAACTAAGATCATAAGCCTATGCTGTTTAAGTGGCTCCATTTATGACAGTTTTGTTATGCTGTATTCTCATCTAGAAGCTGGAGGAGAGAAAAGTCCACTTCCAAGATCATTCAGGTTGTTGCCAGAATTCATTTCCTAGAGATTGTACGACAGAAGATCCTAGCTTTGAGCTGGCTGTCAGCTGGAGACCACCCTCAGTTCCTTTCAGCCAGGCTTTTATTCCTCAATATGGCTGCTGCTTTTATCATGTCAGCAAGGAGAGTCTTTTATTCTATTCTGCTAAAACAGAGTCTTATATAATGTAATATAATAACAGGAATGACATCTAATTAACTTCGCCATATTCTGTTAGTTAGAAGAAAGTCACAGTCCCTGCCTACACTCTAGGGTAAGGGGTTATACAGGATGTGAACATGGGCACCACTGGAGGGATCATCCGCTGTAGGCTCTATGGCAGAAATTACTTATGTCCCTCCCATAGGCAAAAATATATTCACTGCCCCCAAGATCCAAGAGTCTCTTCCTGTGATGCACCAACTTAGAGCTCCAAATCTCATCCTCCAAATCAGCTGTGGGTATGAATAACACCACTGGTTGTAGGAATTTTCAAATCATCAAATCTTGGTTCCTTTTTTTAAACAGATATGCCCTAAATTTATTTATTTATAATTTATTTCCTCTTACATTTTACTACAAGAGGGAAAAGAGACCTCATCCCTTTGCTTGTAAATCTCCTTAGCCGTCTATCTAGTTTTAGTTATTTACAAATTCTGCCTTCCCTGCAACAGCAGGAGATCATTTCACTAAGTTTCCTACTACATGACAAGGATCTCCATTCCTCAGATTTCCGAGAACACGTTCCTTTCTTCCTTCTGAGCCCACACCATCAGCATTCTTGAAGTCCAGGCTTCTGTAAACAATCCGTTCAAGGTGAATTAGGGTTCTCCGTCATGCTCCTCAGAATTCTCCCAGCCTCTGCTCCCTGCCCAGTTCCAAAGCCTTCTTACAGTTTAGGTTATTTTTTATAGCAGCACTCCACTCCCAGAAGTCCAATCTGCATTTGTTTTCTATTGCTGTGTAACAAATTACAACAAATTTAACAGCTTAAAACACCCACACATTTATTATCTCACAGTGTCCATGGATCAATGGTCCGGCCAGGACTTAACTAGGTCCCTTGCTCAGAGTCTCACAGGCTGCAATCAAGGGGTCAGCTGGGCTTCATTTTTACCTGGAGACTCTACTGGAAAAGAATCCACTTGCAAACTCATTCAGTTTGTTGGCAGAATCTATCTCCTTGCTGCCTGCCACATGATAGAGGGACAGGCTTTCAGCAGACTGTCAGCGGTAGGCCCCTGTCAGGCTTTAGAAGCCACCACATGAGATTCCTCAACATGGCTGCTTACTTCATCAACCTAAGAAGACTCTCTTACTCTAGTTGGCTAAGACAGAACCTTCTAGAACATAAACCACAGGAATCATAACCCATCACCACCTTCTGATTCTCTTGATTACAAGCAAGTCACTGGTCCCTTCAACACTCAAGGGTAGGGTCCCCTCCAGGGCCTGTCACAGCAAACTTCTCCTTCACTCTCTTACTGTCATTGTTGCTACTCTGTTACTAGAAAAAAAGTACTTTGCATAGAAGTTATTAGTCCATTCGAGCTACTGTGACTCATAAACAAAAGCAATTTCTTTCTCATGGCTCTACAGGCTGTAAGTCCAAGATCAGAGTGCTAGCATGGTTGGGTTGTGGTTGAGAACCTGCTTCCTGGTTCATTGACGGCTGTCTTCTTTTTGTGTCCTAATGTGGCAGGAGGGAAGAGTCTTCTGGGGCTTCTTGTAGAAGGTCACTAATTTCATTCATAAGGTCTCTACCCTAATCACCTAATCACCTCCCAAAGGCCCCACCTCCTAATTCCATCATAGTGGGGTTAGGATTTCAACATACCAAATTTGGAGAAATAAAAATATTCAGTCTATAGCAGAAGGCATTGAAATCTGAATCTCCCTTTTCTTCCTGAAATCTCTAGAGATGAAGTTAAAACTACAAGAAAAATGCATTTATTTTCCAAGTATCATAGCTCTCTGTGTTGTCCCTGTGCCACATTACCACAGGCAACTGAGTCAGCTACATTCAATTTTCAGATATTTACTAAAAGACATCACAATCAGTTCATGCTGTGAGTCAGTCACAACCTTCAAGTTACCATTAGGACATTGTACATGTCCTTCATAAAGAAGAGAAAGCATCTTTTTATTGGCTCAGGATTTCAATCTTGAATGTTAAGCAAAAAAAAAAAAAATTATGTGGGTGTTAATAAATATAGTGTTAAAGTACAACTAGCGGTTATAAAGAATCATATATGTCTGGGCTCCAATTATGTTCCTAAAAGGTACTATCTAAAATAAAAAACGCCCATTAGAAATAAGTAATTGGATTTCAGTTTTTTAGTCACCAACGATAACTTAGAAGTTCCCTTAACTTTTAGCATTTGTTTGAAAAGCCCAAGGTCAGCCCTGTTTTACAGCTGTTCCCTACTTTTGGAAGATAAAGCATAAAGCATCAAGATGATAGCAGAATAGCCTTGCAAGACAGAATTCCTTCCTGCAGAGTTTACGTGGTTAACTTCCTGCCTAGAACCTGATAAAGGGCAGGCCTGGGTGGTCGATCCATACTAACATACCCTTCCCCCAACTCCTTCTCCCTTTCTTCACTCATCTAACACTTATTGGGCACATTTTATTCCTGGTGACACCTCGTAAAACATTTTGCACGAAGAGTATCTGAAGCAAGTACCCTCAGCTGTCCCCTGTCCCTGCAGGTGTCATTGTACGGTAGTTTCTGTGTCGATTCTCAGTTTTCTTAGCAGAAAATATTCATATCGCTGTCAGGTTCACTTTTAGTGTTTTATTGTTTTGAGATCTGGTTACCACATGGCTTTTGGCAGAAAGAGACACCTGCCATCCCAGCTCTCAAGTGGAACACTGAAATCAAGGTTCGACGTTCTCAAATATCATTGCTGATTCCTTGACCGTGTTCAAATACCTGGTCTAAGCTGAGAAGACTTTGTTTGCCAAGCAATTTTTCAAATACAAAATTGTCAATACAAAAAACTGCACGTGATATTTCTGTCATTGTTTTATGCCTCCTCATTTCTTCTCCCTAACAAGACTGTAAATGCCAAATGTCCTTGCAGGCACAGGCCACGTCTTATTTTGATTAGAGCAATGGTAGGCACTTAGTAGGCCCTCGATACATGCATCTGTTGAAAGAATGAATCTCCAACTTTCACAAACTTGTTTCTACCTTAATTACAGGGCTAAATCCATATTCCTATTGGAAATTCTTTGAAATATATTACATTTTTTTTTCTTTGGCCAAGTGATCACTTTAGTGGTTGGTTGACTTCAAAGTAGAATAATGAAGTAAAGCACAAATCTCCTAATCCAGCCGTGCAATTACAGCGTTTCATAGAGTATTAACACTCTATCACTAGAAAATCCTCGGGCAATCGTGACTAACAAGGAAGGCATTTCCTGGCAGCTAACGATCAGCATGGAGAAGCTTGCTCTTGACACTGAGCCAGCGGCCCTCAGCCCAGCTGGCTACTACCTAAACCGGACATGCCAGGCCTCCCTCCGAGGTTACTGTGCATCTATTTATAAACTGTTAGTATAGTAACAAGAAATGGAAAATGAAGTCATATTTAGGTGCTGTTCAGCTGAAAGCATCCTTGGGTATGTTATGGCACTGAGCTGTTATAAAGGACCCATTTGTCTCCCTCTGTATGGGTAATATGACATATATTCAACATTTAAGACTTTGGACATTAAATGAAGTCCACTTTGGAAAGTCTGCAGGAGGTTTAAAGAAGATGGCATAACAATATAGCTAGCTCTCACTGAGCATCTACGAGGGGCCAAAGTCTATGATTAGCATTTCCTATGCGTTCACTGATTGAATCCTTACAGTGGCTTTACAAAGTAGCTATTATTATTGTACAGAAAGAAACTGAGGCACAGAGAGGGGAAAGGAACTTGCCCCAAACCCGTAGGTAGTAAATTGTAAAGCTTGCATTTAAGGCAGTGAAGTCCAATCCAGATCCCTTGATGCTAACTGCTATTTTGTGTTATTTCGACTCCAACAATAGCCAAGCAAAATAAAAACACTAAAGCCATTATTAACAAATGATTAAAAACCAGAAATCTTAAATGAATATATCACTTGAATATATATCATTTATCTGTAAGATGGCCTCAAATTTTTCAATAGAAAAATATCTGGAAGTTATGAAAATGTTCTTGAGTTAACTCAGATAACACCCAACAAATGAGACAAACACTTTTATTTAAAAAGCAAATTATCATTTTGCTATGTTAATTTTTCCAGAAATGTACAATTTAAGTTTATAAGTAAAATTTATAAATATTTATAAGAATAAAGAGGAATCAGACTTAGTGGATATAGAGCAAATTTTCTTTTCCAGAAACGTATCCCTTACTGTCTGAAAGCCTTTTTTAACCTTCTTACTGCAACACTGTCCACTAATTGGCAATTCACTTGAGTTACCAAATTTCCATTATTGAAATACAAGTGTCCCTAGAGAGTCAAAATAGTCTCCTCATTAGTTATCCACACCAAGGTAAAAATTATTTCAATGAGCTTTCTCTTAATATCTATCTTAATGTCTAGCCCTGGGGTAATTTGAGTTATAAATGGAATGGGGAGTGGGGAGCTGAGTTGTTTTGGAACCTGAGAATTTGAGTTGTAGAGGCTTTGACTTCGAATTGTAGAGACCCCATCACAGCAGAGTCCCAGGCAGGAATGAGAAGATAGATGTAAATCAAAAAATGGAGATTGGAGAGAAGATTTGCAGCATCGTGACTTCCAAATACATTTAAAAGCAAGAGCTTAAACCCGCTCTAGACTCTAAGCTCCGGGAAATAGGTGACAGCACTGTCACTGGACTGAAAAGGTCTCCTACGACTTGGCCTGGTACTGCTGGAGGAGAGCCAAAGCCCAGGTCCGCATTCTCTCCAGGCCCCTCCACGGTGCCCTCTGCCACCTGCCACCTGCTACAGCCGGTCGGGTGTCCTCAGCTGAGCTGCTTTCAAGGTCCATAATAGTAGGAATTTGAGTTCAGTATCTGAGGAACCGTGTTGACATTTCTCTGTGTCTGAGGTGAATTTTATTGCATTAAAAAATTCAAAACAGTCCTGCCTTGACTCAGAGCAGTCTACAAGTATGGACCAGGGATTTTTTTTTTTTTTTAACCTAAATGGAGCATAAGGTTTAATGTGAATACATTTGGGTCTCTGTATTTACGGGTGCAGTGTAGCACAAAGAAGGACCAGTCTCCTGACATTAATAATGTTTTAGCTACAGGGCTACTACATGTTGGTTCTTAACCTTTACTCTGCTACCACATACCTAATAAATGAGGGTCACATCACTGGCCTATGGGCATTACTGGATTTAAAATTAAATAAACCAAGGAAACGCTTTTATAGTAGAGGTAAATTGTAATGACTACAACGGTTATTGGTGTGTCGGTATTGATAAGTCTATGGTGTGGCGGAGCAGAGAGGCTCACTGTAGGCTGTGGGCAGCTCCTTGGCAATGCTACTGTAACACCACTGTTTTATAAAAAAAATACTCATATATTCACCGCATGTGAGTGGGTTATAGGATCAACTTCACACTCACTCTGTTATATTTTTTACAGGACTATAAAACATATTTTATATTATGCTAGTCTTATAAAATACTATATTAAGTAGTTACAAATTATTTTCTATACTCCTTACAAGGGATTGGCACTCACCAGCATATTATGCCCCATCATTTGAAATCACTGCACCAACAAGTTAAAAGACCAGCACCAAATCCAATGTAAATTAATTCTCTATCTCGGAAAGTATAAAGTAATCCAGAATCAGTCAATTTTGGGTTGGTCTTTGTTATGGGCTGAATTGCATCTCTCCTAAAATACATGTTAAAATCCTAACCCCTCCCCTGGACCCCCTTCCTGCACTGGTATGTTGGAATGCGGCTGCATTTGAAAATAGGGCTTTTTTTTTTTTTTTAAGATTTTTAAATTTATTCATTTAAGAAGATACAGAGACAGGGAGAGCACAACATGGGGTGAGGCAGAGGGAGGGGGAGAAGCCACTGATCTGGGAGCCTGATATGGGGCCTGATCCCAGGACCCTAGGATCAGGACCTGAGCCGAAGGCAGATGCCCAACCATCTGAGCCACCCAAGTGCCCCTAGGAAATAGGGCCTTTAAAGAGATAATTAGGGTAAAATAGGTCAAATGGGCAGGGTGTGGGGGAGGGCTAATTCAGTATGACTGAATGAGGTGTTCTTGTAAGAAGACGTTAGAACACAGACACAAACAGAAGAAAATCTATGCAAAAACACAGGAAGAGGATGACCATCTCCAAGTCAAGGAGAGAGGCCTGGGAGGAAAGCCAACCATGCAGATACCTTCGTCTTGGAGTCCCCGCCTCTGGAACTGTGAGAAAATAAATTCTGCTGTTGAAGCCGCTAGGTCTGTGGCACTTGTTATGGCAACACTAGCTAACAAATACAGTCACTGAGTCTAAATGACTTCATTTTCCTATTTTCAGATTCCTATTCTAGATTGATCATAGTTTACTAATAAAATGTCTAGATTGGGAATCAAATAATGTGTGTTTTTACTCATCATTTTCTTATTGACTACCTTTGGTAAATTAAAACTTCTCTTGGCCTAAATCACCTCTTCTGCAAAATTAGAGGTTTGACTAGATTTTTTTCTCCCTTTCCAGTTTCAACCAGAACAACTCTACTTTTATTAATCTTCTATATCATGGTCTTATGTAAGATTTCACTTGAAAAAGATGACTTAAATTACTTAAGACATTTTTGAAAGCCAATAAACTAAAAGATGCTTAAGACCACAGCCAAATTCTACAGTTCCATGTGCCAACCATCGACTCTAATTTCATTGGCATATGATAATTGTCAGTAATATATTCTGAAACATACAACATATATTTCATGTATCTACTATTGGGCTAATATAAAGTTATTACTCTAGTTACTTGAGCCCTTTATATCCACTCAGGACTTTATTTCTGACTTGATCCATAGATATTTTACAATTTGCAAATAAGTAGAAAGTAGATTCTGTAATAGTCCTTTTCACCTTCGTGACTTTCTGAGGATAAATCTGTAGGATAGTCTACTTTTCATCACATGCATTTCATGCTGAAAAAATAAAGTGGGCAGGGCAGGCCTTATAGGAACACTTTACCTTTAAGAGAATTCTTCGCTCTGTTGTGTTCTGGATTTAGTGGCCTTCAAGCAAAAGTCTGCTCCACCTCTGCAATATTCTTATCATTATCCTAAAGCTGTGAATAGTCATAAAATCTAATAAATGTTGCTGCTGGCCTTTTGATTCTCACTCAGTGAAGTTTAGATATGTCAAGGGATGCTTTATCTTTTTTCAACACATTTATCAAGTAGCTCAGCTAAGGTATGAGGATGGGTTCTGCGAAATCACTGTGCTACAACAAGGCTGGTGATGGGGAGATGGTGGGGAGGTTAGGTAGCGAGATAAGTGAAGGAACAGAAAAACACTTTATCCTGGTGTAGGGCTGGAAGCAGTGAGACATGGAAAGGGAACTGGGAAGTGCGAAGGAATGAAAATAATCCTGTGTACAACCAACCACAAGATTATTCAACATCTCAATCCTCATTCAGTCATGCTGAACCATTTTGACCATTTTGCAAAGAACAATTCTCCAAAGAACGAGGAGTATGTAGATTCAAGTGAAGACACAGTGTAAAGATCCCTCCTGGAACAAATCTTCCTCAAATCAAATTACTCCAAAAAAGCTGATTTTTAGGGGTTTTAAAGTTGCTCTTTGGGCTGTGATTCTAGCGATCAAAGATTGCCAAGAGGCAGGTGCAGAGTATCCTATTAAGCACACAAGAAATGTTTTTAATAATTAATGTACATATATATTTTCTTTTTTTTTTTTCTAATCTTTCAAAATGCCAAACATCTGGCAATCCTATAATCAATCCTTTTTTGTGGGACACATGATTTGCTGATTGAGTTTCAGTTGGAAAAATGTCCCCTATTACACCTGGAAAAGTGGGTGACAGGATACTTCCTGTGTAGCACTGTTGACATCTCCCACTGCAGCCCAGATCAAAAAAATCACTATTTAACATTTATGCCTACCATCCCTCACATGGGATACAAGCATGTAAGTTTAAAGAAAGGAATAAAGATTCTTCCCTCCTCTCTGCCAGGCATTTACATCCAGATCCCTATCAATTGCAAACATTTCCATTTCCTTTCTTAATTATATTCTTCTTCTTTTATACTTTTTTGTGTATATATTTCTCACCCACAATTATAGTCTTCTATTATCTGGTCTAGAAACCCAACCAAGAAACAGCTGTCTCCGCAGATTTCTACATTTTTTAGTAGACTCCATGCTTTGCCCCAAGAGTTATACCAGTCTACCTGAGGAGTGTTCATAATTAACTTTAGTGGCTCTAGAGAGAAGGCTACGGTCCTCTGCTTCCTCCATCCCCAACCCTGCAGCCCATCTGGCTATGTCCTGCTTGCCCACAGTTTTGGGGTTGTAATCAGATAGCAAATCTCTGGAAAGAGGGATCCACTGCTCTGTGGCTCTTAGCACAATAGGGACCAAAAAGAGTTACTGACAATATCACTGTATAGACGACCAGGAAAAGCTCTTACTTTCCCTTAATGCAAAAGTTATATTATGAGAGATTTTTATGTTTTTAACCCAAGTTTTTTAATCCACAGGCCAGCCCTCTGATGGTTGGACATACTACATTCTTCTTCATATATGTCATGCTGATGTCTTTATGTATTTAAACATTTGCTCAAGTCCCCACTGTCATAATTTAGTAGTACTCAGGCCTGACTCTGAAGAACTGTGATCACATTACACTGAAATCAGAAGTATGAATGGGTTGCAATTCATTATTTTCTAGTTGCCAGGTTTCATATTTCTTCTTAGTCAGACTCTAAATATCTGTGTGCTCTTTTTAATTCAGTATTTAGTCTAGTTCTCCTTAATCCTGACTCTTTGGCAGGCACATTTGGGGGAAAAAAGAAAAAAGTTGATCATATTATGTCTCAGTCAGACCATTTGAAGAAGTAGAAGCACTTCCATTTAGGATACATCCACCATATGCTGCTTGCTGCTTGATAACATTTTTTAATTACTTAATCCCCTTTCAAAACAGTGAGCTTAACTTCTCAATTTGCAAAATTAGAGCCTTTGCCTTCCAATTAGGAATTGAACCAGTTACTCATTTACTTATTTACTGGCATCTTTTAATCTCAAACTAATTTAGATTACACTTTTTATTGATTACTAGTTTTGCATATAAATTAAAATGTTGACAGAAGAGTGTATTATAGGAAATGTGTTGTTTCCCTCAAACAGAGTTATAAAAATATATATAGCTCTATTCTATCTCTCTGTATCTATCTACTCATAGCCTACTTAATTATAAAAAGTATCTAAGATGCAGTTATTGTATCTTGGGTTTTTTTTTCACATATTAAAAAAGGTATAAGTGTGCCTGGATGGCATAGTCAGTTAAGGATCCGACTCTTGGTTTCAGCTCAGGTTGTGATCTCAAGGTTATGAGATCAAGCCCCATGTTGGGCTCCATGCTCAGTGCAGAGTCTGCTTAAGACACTCTCTCCCTCTCCCTCGGCCCCTCTCCCCACACACTCAATGCTCTCTCTAAAATAAATAAATTAATATTTAAAGTATCAACTCAGAATTTTGTTCATTAAAACTTGGTACATATTCCATTCTGGAAAACAGCATGGAGGCTCCTCAAAAAGTTGAAAATAGAGCTACCCTATGACCCAGCAATTGCACTACTGGGTATTTACCCTAAAGATACAAATTTAGTGATCTGAAGGGGCATGTACACCCAAATGTTTATAGCAGCAATGTCCACAATAGCCAAACTATGGAAAGAGCCTAGATGTCCATCAACAGACGAATGGATAAAGAAGGTATAGTGTGTGTATATATATATATGTGTGTGTGTGTGTGTGTATACATACACAATGGAATACAACAGACGAATGGATAAAAAAGATGTAGTGTGTATATATATATATATATATATATATACACACACACACACACACACACAATGGAATACTATGCAGCCATCAAAAGAAATGAAATCTTGCCTTTTGCAAACGACATAGATGGAACTAGAGGGTATTGTGCTGAGCGAAATAAGTCAATCAGAGAAAGACAATTATCATATGATCTCCCTGATATGAAGAATTTGAGAGGCAATGTGGGGGGTTTAGGGGGTAGGGAAGGAAAAAATGAAATAAGTGGGATCAGGAGGGAGACAAACCATAAGAGACTCTTAATCTCACAAAACAAACTTGAGGGTTGCTGGGGGGAGAGGCGTTATGGAGATCGTGGTTGGGTTATGGACACTGGGGAGGGTATATGCTATGGTGGGCGCTGTGAAGTGTGTAAACCTGGCGATTCACAGACCTGTACCCCTGGGGCTAATAATACATTATATGTTCATAAAAAATTTAAAAAAAATTTTAAAAACATTAAAAAATAAATAATTATGCAAAAAAACCACTTGGTACATATTATCTTACCAAATAAAATTTTGAAATATTTTTCAAAACTTAATTGTAAAACCCATAGCATATAGTTTAATATGTTTGCAATAAAAACATTCAATATAGTAAATCTATCCTAAGTGTTATTCCTATGATTTGTGTTGCTTCTTGAAATTTTAGAGTAAATACTATTTTATGTAATGTATGTCTATGAAACAGATTTTTTAATAACTGATTTCAATTTGTTAGTACATATTTTGTAGTTTAAAATAAACAATGTTCTTGGGAATTGTAAAATATATTTCATTAAATATATTCCCTTATCAACCCTTAGCTACATAGTCCACTGCCAATTTTCTAAATCAATATGATTTTATTTGCATTATATACCATATAACATAATGTAGTGAACTTTTAGCTTTAGAATTTTGTTTTAAAGTTAACCTTCCAATAATACCATGTAGTTCCTATCCTCCTCCAATCTTTCTATACACTCATCCATTTATTCATCTAACTACTATTAGTTCAGTTTCCATTACATACACAACTCTGCTAATTTCTAGAAGTTTACATAGAAAAATGGACAAAGATCTTGACCAATGTTCTTGTATTTGGCAGGTAAGATATGCCCATAATTAACCTTAATATAAATTAGAAAGTAACTGCTATCAGTAAGGTTCTGTATGAATTCAGATGAGCTCTAAAGGCTGAGGCTCAGAAGGAAATGAAGAAAGGCTTGGCAGGGGCGTTAGTATCTCAAGTGAGGCTTCCGATCTGCACAGGCAGAAGTAGTGATAAGAAAACGGTTCAGGGGGTGCCTGAATGGCTCAGTTAGTTAAGCAGCTGCCTTTGGCTCAGGCCATGGTTCCAGGGTCCTGGGATCGAGTCCCGCATCGGGCTTCCTGCTCAGCAGAGAGCCTGCTTCTCTCTCTCCCTCTGCCTGCTGCTCTGCTTACTTGTGCTCTCTCTCTGTCAAATAAATAAATAAAATCTTAAAAAAAAAAAGAAAAGAAAACTGTTCAGGAAAGACATTAGCAATAACAAAAAGAGAGGAAACTTGTGTCATATGGAGGAAATAAAAAGTAATTCATTTGGCTGTGGTTCAAGAAGAAGAGGTATAGAAACTATACCTGGAAAGTTTGGAATGGAAGGTTCAGGGTCTTTCTTGCCTTTTTAAGGTATCTGGACTTTTATGACCAGGTGGCCAGCAGAGTAAGACACAAAGCCCTGCCTTTGGCTTTCAGGGTCCAACAAGACTTCACCTTGACCAACTTTTCCAACGGTGCCTAAAGTTGCTCAGTTAATGACTACTGGTTTACACAGAAAGTGAATCCCTAACTGTGTATTCCCATGTTCTCTCCAGATGCAGTATACTAGTATATTCCATACACATATGCTGAGAACTCTAGTTCTGTGTGTTTACTCACACAGTTTACTTCATTTGTTGCTTCCTGTCCATTTGGGTTACTAACCTGTTCTTTTCTTCATTGTCCATGGTTCATTCTAGATCCCAACTAGAGATAAACTTTATCTTCTTTGTATTCTCTATCATTTTTCCTAAAGCATTTGTGAAATCCTACAATATGAATATATTTTTAATTTCCCTTTGATTATAAATCCTTAAAATGCAAAAAGGATGAGATTTACAACACTGTCACTGAATTTCAGTGAAATTGCCCTGACAGTTATTGAATGAACTTTAAGAATAATGATCTTTATTTAAGAATAAATAAAGATTGGTCTGTAGCTAACGTGAAATAAAGAGCACAGAGACTATGAGCATCAGGGAGGAGGACAAATGTCTCAACCACTCAAATATCAGGCCGACTCCATAAGTGCATAGGGAAAGGTCTGTGCCCTCTTCTAAACCTTCTAGGGAAATTAGAACCTGCACTATAGCAACCTAAGAACTTCACAAAAGAATCTCGAAACTATTAGCTAGCTCCTCCTTCTAGAAGGAGCAAAAGCAGTCAAAGAAGTAAAACACACCCCACAATTCTGGGACTTAAATTCATCTGCAGCTAGTTAGTGAGTAGTTACTTGCAAGTCTGCTCTCTGAACTCTATCTTTCTGGAGATATTTTTTCATTCCCTGTGCCAGGAAACTGGGAAAACATTTAACTTACTACAACTGATTGATCCAAAAGTGTGGCAAGTGTCCTGCTATCCAAAAATACCAGGTGAAACAGCAGACTGCCAGATACGCACAGCTGGATGTGTTTCGCCTTTTCTGGGTCTTCCAAGTTCACCACATGTCAGTGCTGCAATTTAGGGTGGATTGGAGAAAATCCAGTAGAAAGAAAGGGAAAGTTGTGTTGGTTGCAGTCTGCAGAAGTTCTCCTTGTGTTCTTAATTCATCTCTTTCTCAGATGTTTGTGGTTTGTTTGTCTTTTCAGCTGTGGCAGTGGTTAATACTGTTGATGGGAAAATAATTTGTCCAACCTGGGCAGATCTTTTAAAGTTGTAAGTTTACTGAATGTTAATCTGCAGGTGCCCAAATATTAGCTATTTGAAAAATCTGTGTCACCATTGCATAAACTCTTAAGACTTGCATCTATCAATGAGTTTTGCCAGGTTTTTTGTTTGTTTTGTTTTGTTTTTTAATTCTTTACTACCCACTCAGAGCAGCTAAATTTAGATTTGTTCCACTGTCTACTCTACTCATTTAAATAATTGCAATTGCAAGTTAACCTACAAAATAAAGACCCATGATAGGATGCTTATTTCGTTCAGGCTGTTTTGAATGTGTGTAAGAAATATGGGTATTCTAAGAGTCCTTAATAAGATAAGGGCAAGGACAAATTAGGGGGAAAGGGGAAACCATCCTGTTTGCTCTTCCCCAGGCATGATGGTTCTAGCTGCTTACCATTCCTAGACAGTCATATTAATCTATTCACTGGGTATTTAATCTCTTTCTCTAATTGAAACTATCATTTTTTTGCTCCATTACTATTTAGCACTTACCCCTCCTGCCTCAAGAAAATCCAACATTGCCTCTTTCTAGTTTATCAGAGTTGTAAGCATCAAACACAGTAATGCTATTACTAGTAATAGTGTTTAGTTGTGTAGCTGAAGCTTAAAGTATTCTATTTGTTCTCCTGACATAAGGGATATGTATATATAGAAGTAGGGCTTGGAGCTTGAGAAGAGCACTGGACTAGGAGTCTACTTGTGTTGCTATCTTGCCACGAGACAACTGTACAAACTTGGGCAAGACATTTTCTCTGTATTGGGTTAAAGAACTCTCAGATCTAACCATTTTCCTTCATTGTCCCTGACAACAGGAACAGAGAGGCACAGTCGTCTTGTTTTTTGAAGCTTTTCACATATAAAGTGAAGACATAACCAAAGAGTTATGAAAATTATAATATAGTTTAATATTTGCATTTAACTAAACACATCTAACACACCTACAAAAATGTACTGACTCTGTATGACTTCATTTAAAAATCACACCAAAAGTCTAAAAATATAAATCCTTTGTGAATGTGAGACTCAGGCCAATGGCTGTTGCCCCGGGACCCCAGTTTTGGTTGCACCTCCCACTGACCCATTTGTCTTCATCTGGGTTACTGATATATAATGGTACTATCTGAATCTAGTCTTGTCTCCATGCTAGACCCATCCTTGATTCTGACATAATCACTCCAATATAAATGTGTTTGACACCCTACATTTTATGCCCCACAATCTAATCAAGATAAACACCTTGTGTAGTTTTTTTTAAACATCTTTTCTCTCATACATGTCGGAACAAGTTACTCACTCTTCCTAGAATATTCTCCATCAGATATCTCCTTCTGTTAGAGATTCAAGACATCTCGGCTAGAGGACATCTTCCTTGACACACTATCCTTAGTACAGACACATATCTACCTTCCAAAGTGGTCTAAAAACACCATGATTACAAATATCATTATGCTTATCAGTCTGAATGGTGATAAATAGCCACTTGTTTGTCATCACAGTACACTGTAAACTCCTTAAGGAGAGAAATGCTGTCTTCAATTTCTCTGGCCCTACATATTGTTTCCCATGAATTGGGATGATGAGTAAATGTCTGTTAGTGATTTACTATAATCTTGAGACATCACAAGAATGCAGTGACTCCTACTACTTCACTCCACCTTTGAGATAAAAGGAGAGATTTAGAAGGTGTGTAGTGTAAGACATAATTAAGGGATCAACTTATGAAATAAACATTTTATTCCAATTTTCTCAGCCTTACCTTTGGGCCAGCTACCCTCTTTTTTTTTTTTAACTTTTTGTAGTTCACCATCTAAATGCTACATATAGAAAATTAAATTGCCTTTTATTATGTACATTCTGAGAAAGAATGGAAGGCACCTGAAGCCTGACTTTACATATCACACACCTCATATCATATTAGGTGTTTTCTATTAGTGTGGGAGTCTTATGTTCCAGAATAAAATCTAGAGCTAATTGATGATCTAATCAAATATGTGTAGGGAAAAAGTACTTGGGATTTCAACAAACTGTTCACATTTCGCCATATTTAAATTACAACCAATACTCTTTCCACTACTATTATTCACTAAAATGATTTGGTGGCTAAGGAGAAAAAACAAATTAGATGAACAGTTATAGGATGAAACAGATGATTATTCATAAGTGAAATTATATGGCAAGAAGAACCTTGCTGTCACCTTGTTTTTCATGGATAGGATTTTGGGGGAACTTCTTTCAACTGTAAAAGCCCATACATGCAAGAAGCTGACTCTTTCTGGAAATCAGAAATTCACTCCAGGGGCCAGTAAATGAATGATGCCAATGAGAACTGTTAGTGCTTCTCCTAGAGGAATTCACATTTTAATAGGGCACAAAGTCTGAAGCTAAAATTAGGAATCCAGGACTCAAAGGTAGCATTTTAAGCATCAGAGAATTAAAAAGGAAGTGTGTGCATATGGATGTATGTGTGTGTGCACATACACACGCCATTCTCAGTCTGCAAGGATTTAAGTAAATTTAAAATTTTGCCTGTGGGTAATTATGGTTATGTGAAGATTCTCTTTTAATAAGTTAGAGTTGAATCTCTCTGAGAGCCTGGACTAAGTCTCCTAATTCCTTCAAATTCTCCAATATTGCTTGGCCCATCAACATTCAGTAAAATAACTGGATGAGCTAATTTATTAACTATTCCTGTCTATTGCAACGACATTGGTCAAGAAAGAGGTTATATGCTAATGTTGCAAAAGTTGTTTTCCCAAATTATGAGCCCCATTTTTTCTCTTCCTGAGGAATGCCTCAAAATGTAGAGATTGAATCACATGAAATTTCAAGGATTCTTTTCAATTTTTCAGTGCTATAGGTCAGAGTAACCCACTGCTGTGATTTGACCAGGACCCTCAGCATTGGTTCATCAATGGATCCTCAGAAGCCCTGCATGCCAACTTTCCATGCACAGGATCAAGGACATTTAAAGTACCCTCAATCAAACACAAATAGGATTAACTACCTTAAAAACCTAGATCTTGATGTCAACAGCCAAAAAATTATCTCTGGCTCCAGTATCAAGAAAACCAAGAAGTTAACAAGAAAGAGAGGGTGTTAGAATATACATATTTTAAAATACATTTATAAGCTATAACATTGCATTTTGGCAGAAATTTTCTTTTGCAATAACAGGAGATGTTTTTTAGTATTCCAAGTTGACTCTGTAACAATATATTCTCAGCATTAATATGTCATTTGGGAATGTCTGAGTTGATGTTCCTCACAATGGTTCTCGAATCATTTACCTACGCTTCCATGCCTGCAAAAGAATCTAACATGCACAGGGAAACAGGCAACACCAACAGAAGTTTCAGATATCATGACCACCCTAGCCTTGGGTAAAAACACAAGCAGCCTAACGCCTCTCTAGAATAGCTCTGACCATGACCAGAAGAGTGAGTGTTAGAAGCAACAGTAGCCCACGGCATGCAAAGAACTTGAGAGATGGAGGTAAATGCCAGGAAAAATACAAGCGCAGGATACTACTTTGTACTTTATGGAGTCATAAAACCTTTATTCTGGAAAGTTCAAAGCCCTTGACAGACATTTCATTAGCCCTCCCTTTCTCCTTTGAGGTAAACAGGTGGCAAGTGTTATTATTGTCATTTTTATGAATGGGAAAAAATGAGGCATGGGGGGTTAAGAACACATTCAAAGTTACATAAAATCACATACACAGAAGGCTACACCACCCCCACTCCTTGATGCTTCCTTAAATGCCTTATGACCTGTTTCACTGTGCCGGTCTTATATCATGCTTTTCGTGAAAGAAACTGCCTTAAAATATCTCTTGTACTCATTAGTATGTGCTGTTTCTAAACTTTTATTTTATTTTTTTTAATATTTTATTTATTTATTTGACAGACAGAGATCACAAGTAGGCAGAGAGGCAGGCAGAGAGAGAGGGGGAAGCAGGCTCCCCGCCAAGCAGAGAGCCCAAAGTGGGGCTCAATCCCAGGACCCTGAGATCATGACCTGAGCCGAAGGCAGAGGCTTAACCCACTGAGCCACCCAGGTGCCCCTGTTTCTAAACTTTTAAAAAGGGAGGGTGAGTAAAACAAAACAAAACAAATAAACAACAAGATCTTTGTATATGTCTCAAATAGCCAAGTCATTCTTCCAATGCTACCGATATACTCCATATGTCAAATTTATTATATTTTGAAGAAAAGTTTAGTTTCTTAGGGCCGCTACTTCACCTAAAAGCCTCCTTCAATCCATATTGCTCAGTTACATCCTCTAAAATCTATATGTTAAAACAAACTCTTCACAAAACTGCTCAGCGTCTTAGAAAAGATGAGTCATACACACGACTGGTTGTAAGGGCCAAGAAAAGAGAATGAACTCCCCTTTTTGACAACTGGCAGGGAACCACCAAGTGGCGAGGTTGGCACCATGCACTGGCACTCCACCTCCATGTCCTGAAAAGACATCTTTGCTTGGCGGCTCCTCCAATTGAAACATAAGAAAAATAAATGGTAATAGCAACCGAATGGAAAAAACTGGAAATTACTAGAGAAGAGGAAAATTTTAACTTCTAAGAAGATATTAGAAAGTGGAAACTTTACAAAAACCCTTGTTGCCAATGAGGTTGTCCAAAAATCAACCAAATTTATTATAGAATAATAACCAGAGTTGAGCATGAATCAGTGATGATGTAAAACTGTACAGTATAGGCATTACTAAATATTTTTCTATTTAATTTACCTTTAAAGTAAAGCTTCAGGATGAGGCTCTCCACTGCATTTCGTTATGTAATGCCATGTTGATTTCACATATTACCTCAGATGCGCATCTAATATAGTTTGACTTGTAAAGAGACTAAAATGAAACATACCACTTTTTTATGCCTCTTTTCTATAAGCACAAGGTATAAAAAATAACCTGTTTAAATATGGTAAGAGTGTTGAGCGACAGTTTCAAAGATACCTTTGAGAAGATGATTTTTATCTACTATATGCAATTTAGCTGGGAGAAATATTATGCAGCCAAACCGCTGTCTCTATGGATGCTAAAATACGAGTTGAAAACTAAACACTTGGTTACCTCATAAAGATAACTTAATGGAGTTACACTGCCAGTAATACAGAGTGCTTTTTTTCATCTGCCTTTATAAATGTACAAGATGGAAACCACTAGACCAAAAAAAAAAAAAAATTGGTTTAGCTTTATCCCATAGGTACTAATTGCTCTCATATCAATATATGTACATATTTCTATGTAAAAATACCACATTTCCCCTTTGTATTTTGATATACTAAAATAAATACAGATTTCTAAAAACTCTGACTTTGAAGCTGGTCTTGGACTATTTGAATGGCTGTCAAATGTGATACTGATTTATTAATAACTCCCATATGTTAAAAAACAATCCTTCCCAGACCTTTAACATCTTCCAACTGTTGCAGCTAATTGTTCGTTGAAATAATTTTCTTCATCATTCTTACCTAATTCCTCTGTCTAAGATTGTATTTACTTACTTATTTTACTTCTTAACAATTCACATTGCTTTAGGGTTCATTTTTCCTGCAAGAAAATACTATAGTCCTGTGGGAGGGAAACACAGTACTTATGTATAATGCAGCTATGAAACAAATGCAATGCTTAATGCTCTACTATAAAAAGACCATTTTAAATCTAATTTCCTAGGCCACTAGTGAATAATATCTATTTCTATGCTCAACAGTCATTCAAAAACCTTATTTTTCCTAACAAAAATGTCTACCGATTTTGGCACATGTTACAAAACATCAAATTATCAATTTTCGATACATGATTTTTAGTAGTAGTAATGTTTGTTGTATTTTTGTTACCACTACAGGTACTACTCCTATTCATAATTAAAAAAAATTATTTCATGAATAGTACAACTTAGAAATTTAACTTAAGATGACGAATGGGTGGATATGCATGACCATTTTAACTCAATCTCAACATGGTGAAAAATACCATTTCGATTTTTTTTTTCTGTGCCTTCTTTTCTTTCTGATATTCCTAGATATACAGCCTTGAAGTAGTTATTTCCCTGACTTTCCATTAGTCTTTCTCTCTCTCTCTTTTTGATTTGTTTTGTTTGGATGATATATTAGAACATCTGCTCAGTTCTAAGGTTCTTCTACAGTGCATTGCTTTCCTACACTGGGGTCATATCCTCCTCCTTCTTACATTCTGTTGCTCAGACAGACACTCTTTTGTGTCCTCATCTTCCATCTCTTTGACCTCATTGTCTAAATTCCTGAAATTAATTTTCTACTGCTCATACAAGGTTTATTCTTTGCTCACTTCTTATGTAATGTTTCCAATAATGTGAAAAATCGTAAGATGAACTCAAAATATTTCAAAATTTACTAGATTTTGGAAGAAGAAGATTTATTTTATTTATCTTGGTAATCTAGTATCTTGTGCACTACTGTCATATTGTAAGTTAATAAGAATAACAGCAATCACAGCAATAATGATAGTATCTAACTCTGAAAACAGCTCATATGTGTTTTACGGTCCACTAAGTATTTTTCATGGAACTCTTACAATGTTCTTACAATAGTATTTGATTAAAGGATAGGTAATATTGTTATTATCACATTTTGGATATGGAAACTGAAGTTCAGAGTAGATGAGCAATTTACCAAGGTGGCAGAACTTGGTCATGACCCTGAGTAGGCTGATCCTGATCCTATGTTTAAATTGCTACAGATTTTTGTCGGAGATGATGTTTAATTATTTGGCATACTTCTCCAGTCCAGCACCAAACCCCACCCTGTTTGCTTTGTTCGTTGATTCTCATGATTAACACTTATCCAGAAATAAATGATCCAAAGAAAGGATGGCAAATACATTCTTTTTTGCTGCCAAATGTACTTTATTGGCAAAAGGTGCTTATAAGATTTTATTTACAAGAATTCTGAGGTTATGTAGAACTACTGAGGAAAAGGTACTATAAGCATAGGAAAAGGAAGGACCAACTATTTGCCTCCCTAACCAACATGCACCTTTATTTTTTGGTTAAGAAAAATCTACATATCTGTCTCCGCAGTGGAAGCTGGATATCAATTTACGTTGAATTGCAACCAAATTGAACCTGCCAAGATAAAACTAGTGTCACATTAACATCTCTACTAAATTGTCAGATTAAACGTATTTTCCCCAGGTAAAATTTATAGCCACAGATGAGCAATAGGAAAATATGCTACTCTCCATGTGAAGAAATGCTAAGATAAATTTTTAATTCCGCTCCTAATCTTAAATTTCCAAGGGCATACCTACTTCCGTACTTGATAATAAACGTGTAAAACATCAGCATAGATGCTGAATGTGGACATTTTCTATTATAACTCTAAAAAAATGTGACTAATAATCTGGTTTACTGGGAGACAATTTAAAACCTAAAACACATCAACTGTGATGTCGAGAGCATATTTAAATATAACTTATCCTCTGATTCAGGATGTACTTTGTGACTTCACGGTGCCATCTGGTCATGTTCATGAACAGCAATTATAAAACAGTCCTGAAATGGAACAGAGGTAGTATGCATAGTAGGGAAGAGCTGGTGCCATAATTGGGTTGTTCTCCCCGTTCCACAATCTCTATCAGCTTCCTGATCTGAAAATGGAGATGACATTGCCTACGATTCTTAAGGCACCATCCAGTACACAGCAAGCACTCCATACGCATCAGCTGTTATTATCATTGTTGTGTTACAAAGTATAAAATTAACTTGAATTCCTTTGTAACTGGAAGACAGATATTGAAGTTTGGTGTGTGTGTGTATGTTCATGTGATAGAGTAGGTGTGCAAATACTTTTGTTTTGACAAATCCATAATTTTGCCTATTTTCTTGTAACTAAAAAAAAAAATTGCCTTTTTAAAAATTAAAGTTTTTATTTAAATTCCAGTTAGTTGACATGCCATGTACTATTAGTTTCAAGTTAATGTGCAATATAGTGATTCAACACTTCTGAACAACACCGGTGCTCATCACGCAAGAGCACTCCTTCATCCCCACCACCTATTTAACCCATCCCCCTACCTATCTCCCCTGTGGTAACCATCAGTTTTGTTATCTATAGTTAAGAGTTTGTTTCTTGCTTTGTCTGTCTCTCTCTCTCTCTTTTCCCCTTTGTTCATTAGTTGTTGTTTCTTCAATTCTATGTGAATGAAGTCATAGGGCATTTGTCTTTTTCTGACTGACTTATTTCACTTAGCATAATACTCCAGCTCCATCCATGATTTTGCAAATTGCAAGATTTCATTTTTTCATATGGTTAATAAACCCACTGTGTGTGTGTGTATGTATGTGTGTGTGTGTGTGTGTGTGTGTGTGTGTGTATGCCACATCTTATTTATCTATTCATCAATCAATAGGCACGGGTGCTTTCCATAATTTGACTAGTGTAGATAATACTGCTATAAATTTTGGGGAGCGTGTATCCCTTTGAATTCGTGTTATGTATTCTTTGGGTAAATACCCACTAGTGCAATTGCCAGATCATAGGGTAGTTCTATTTTTAACGTTTTGAGGAACCTCCATACTGTTTTCCGCAGTGGCTGCTCCAGTTGTTTCCTTGTTGTTAATTTTAGCCATTCTGATAGGTGTAAGGTGGTATCTCATCATGGTTTTGATTTGTATTTCCCTGATGATGAGTGATATTGAGCATCTTTTCATGTGTCTGTTAGCCATCTGGATGTCTTCTTCAGAAAAGTGTCTATTCATGTCTTCTGCCCATTTCTTAGCTGGATTATTAGCTTTTTGGGTGTTGAGTTTGATAACTTCTTTACAGATTTTGGATACTAACCCTTTATCATATACGTCATTTGCAAATATCTTCTCCCATTCCATAGTCTGCCTTTTAGTTTTGTTGTTTTCTTTGCTGTGAAGTTTTTTATCTTGGTAAAGTCTCAGTGGTTCATTTTTGCTTTTGTTTCCCTTTTCCAGCAGTGAGCCTAGTAAGAAGTTTCTACGTTTCTACCTACTGGATCATTTATCTTTGGGTGTTGAGTTTTAGAAGTACTTTATATATTTCAGATATTTACCCTTTACTAGATATGCCATTTGCAAATATCTTCTCCCATTCCACAGGTTACCTTTTAGTTTTGTTGATTGTTTCTTTCACTGTGCAGAAGCTTTTTATTTAGATGAATTACCAATAGTTTATTTCTGCTTTTGTTTCTCTTGCCTCAAGAGACATATCTAGAAGAAGTTACTATGGCTACATAGAAGGTTATTGTCTGTGTTCTCCTCTAGGATTTTGATTATTTCAGGTCTCACATTTAGGTCTTTAACCCATTTTGAATTTATTTTTGTGTATGGTGTAAGAAAGTGGTCTAATTTCATTCTCTTGCATGTTGCTGTCTAGTTTTTCCAACACCATTTGTTGAAAAGACTGTCTTTTTCCCATTGGATATTCTTTCCTGCTTTGTTGAAGATTAATTAACCATATAGTTGTGGGTTTATTTCTGGGTTTTCTTGTCTGTTCCATTCATCTATGTGTCTATTTTTGTGCCAGTACTATACTGTTTAGATCACTACAGCTTTGTAATATAACTTGAAGTCTGGAATTGTGATGCCCTCAGCTTTGTTTTTCTTTTGAAGGTTGTTTTGACTATTCGGGGTCTTTTGTGATTCCATACAAATTTTAGGATTTTGTAGCTCTGTGAAAAATGCAGTTGGTATGATAGGGGTTACATTTAATGTGTAGATTGCTTTGGGTAGTATAGACATTTAAACAATATTTGTTCTTCCAATCCATGAGCATGGAATGTCTTTCCATTTCTTCATGTTGTCTTCAATTTTTTTCATTAGTGTCTCACAGTTTCCAGAGTACAAATCTTTCACTTCCTTGGTTAGATTTATTTCTAGGTATCTTATTGTTTTTGGCACAATTGTAAATGAGATTTCTCTTTCTGCTTCTTCATTATTGGTGTGTAGAAATGCAATAGATATCCATATGTTGATTTTATATCCTGTGACTTTACTGAATTCATTTATCACTTCTAGCAGTTTTTTGATGGAGTCTTTCAGGTTTTCTTTTTTTTTTTTTTTAATTTTTATTTATTTGACAGAAAGAGAGGTCACAAGTAGAAAGAGAGGGAGGCGGAGGTTGGGGGGAGGGAAGCAGGCTCCCTGCTGAGCAGAGAGCCCAATGTGGAGCTCAATCCCAGGACCCTGAGATCATGACCTGAGCCGAAGGCAGAGGCTTAACACACTGAGCCACCCAGGAACCCCACTTTCAGGTTTTCTATATTGAGTATGATGTCATCTGCAAATAGTAAAAGTTCTACTTCTTCCTTTCTGATCTGGATACCTCTTATTTGTTTTCATTGTCTGATTGCTGTGGTTAGGACTTCCAGTACTATGTTGAATAAAAGTGGTGAGAGTGGAGATCCCTGTCTTGTTCCTGACGGTCAAAAACCTATTTTTCCCCATTGAGGATGATATTAGCTGTAGGTTTTTCACAGATGGCCTTTATTACAGGAGGTATATTCCCACTAAATCTACTTTTGTTGAGGAACAAAATTTTCTTTCATGCACCAAATTTAATATTTGTACTTTCTGATATTTGAACTGTTCTAGATATCTTATTGTTTAATTCAATTTGCCATGGTATAGACTGAATGTTTGTGCTCCTCAGAACTTACATGTTGAAACCTACCCACCCAAGGTGATAGTAAAGGGAAATGGGACTTTGGGGAAATAATTAGGATTAGATGAAGTCATGAGAGTGGGGAATCTAATGAATGGGAATAATGTCTTTATATAAATTATAAGAAAATTTGTTTCCCATCTCTGCCCTCCATCATGGCAATATAAAAGAGGTGGGCAATGTACAACAAATATGGCAAGTGGGCTCTGACCAGAATCTGCCAATGCTGGCATTCTGATCTCAGACTTCTAGAACTGTGAGAAATAAAGTTTCTATTGCTTATAAGCCACCCAGTCTATAGTACTTTGTTATAGTAGCACAAACTAAGATACCATATGTTTATTAATACTATCAGGAGACAAATATTTATTAAATAATATCGTATCTTTAGCATAAACTCTCCACCATTAAAAAACAAACAAACAAACAAACAAAAAACAAACTAAGCAGGAAGCTTTGGGATGACATCTACTGATTTTTGTTAAGAAATTATTTTTAAAAAGTCAATTGACAGCCAATGGGTACCTGAGAAGATGCTTATCATTAACTACCGGGGAAATACAAATCAAATCAGGAGATAATACTCACACCTGTTAGAATGACTATTATCAAGAGACTAGAAATAACACGTGATGGAGAGGATGTAAAGGAACTCTTGTGCACTGTGGGTGGGAATATAAATTTGTGCCACCACTATGGAAAATAGTATGGAGGCTCCTCAGAAAATTAAAAATAGAACTACCTTATGATCCAGCTATTCCACTTTTGTGGTTTTTATCCAAAGAAAACAAAAACACTTTTACAGATATCTGCAATCCTGTGATCATTGAAGAATTATTTACAAAGTCAAGACATGGAAACAACCTATGTGTCAATCAGTGGGTGAATGGATAAGGAAATTGCAGTATATGTGTACAATGGAATATTATTCAGCCATTAAAAAAGAATGAAATCTTACAACTTGCAACAACATGAATGGATGGAACTCCGGGTAATTATGCTAAGTGAAATAAGTCAGACAGAGAAAGACAAGTACCATATGATCTTTCTTGTATGTATAATTAAAAAAAAAACTACAAAATAAGGTTATGGATACAAAGAAGAGACTGGTGGTCAGGGAGAGAGTGGGAGAAAGGATGCAGTATAAAAAGGTAACAAGAAAAAATTGTGGGAGGTAGGACGTAGTAATACATGAAATAAGACTAACCATGAATTAATTATTGATGCTGAGTAATAATTAAATTGGGTTCATTATACGATTCTTTTTTAAAATCGATTTTATTTATTTATTTGAGAGACAGCAAGAAAGAACATGGGGGTGGGGGGCAGTGGAGGGGCAAAGTGAGAGGAAGAAGCAGACTCTCCACTGAGCAGGAAACCTGACACAGGGTTATATCCCAGAACCCTGGGATCATGACCTGAGCTGAAGGCAGATGCTTAACCAACTGAGCCACCCAGTTGCTATTTATTATACTATTCTAAAAACAAAACCAAAAACAAAAAAGAATGTGAGTTAATCTTCTTTATAGAACTCTGAGGGATGTACTATTTTCATACATTTTTTCCTCATCCACTGAGATATTGTTTTATATACTTCAAGAGGAGAGGACTTTTATTTTAAATTTTGTGGTTAAGCAGTACATATGTAAGCTAAATGGAAATTTTTACCCTGCTTGGGCTCTTTGCTGAAGGGTGCTGAGAATGAGATTAGAACTGGATCATGAATGCCTAATGAGGAGCAGATTTCGACATAAAAACAGATTTCTGTATTTGGTTATCTTTGATCTAAGACCACTAAAAGGAAAAATAATTGTACTTACAGGCAAGTGTCTGTTAAAGATGGGCAAATTAGACCTAAAAAGTGATCATGGACTCCAAATATCTAAACCAATTCTTAAAAAGAAATACATTATTTAAGTGTGAAAATACTTGACTTTTTTTTTCTACTTGCCAGTGGTTTTTCTCATATCCATCAGCATGAAAAGCCTTGACATGCTATAAAAGTCTGTTTTGTCAGTCTCCAATCCCACAGGAAAGAATGCAAGGGACCTATGGATACTAAATTTATAACTCTAGATATGTAGGTTTAGATAAGGTTTTGATAAGCACTCAAGCATTTTGTTGATTAACCACATCAATTCACAGCTGTGAATTCAGCCAATCACTAATGATTTCAAGGAATTTGGATGAGATCATTGCCTGCAATTCTCCAGGGGTTTAGGGCTTAACCTACGACCCTGGAAGGTAAAAGGCAAACCCCCTCTTGACTGAGACCTCTGGTTGGCTTTGTGTAATTATCAAAGAGGCCTTGGGAATCTGTCCAGCAGTGGTCCAAAAGGGAAACATACGCACTTCACTTACAGTTAGTACTGCAGCTACCTTGCAAATGGAAAGTCAGTAGGTTCATGTTTATGCAAAAAAACTTTTAGACTTTAACTCTGAACCAGTCCAACAACCTTTGGCATTGGGATTGTTGAAATGTCTAAGGGCACTTCATCTCCAAGTGTTGGTTCTAGGAATGGCATGGGAAATTAGTTAAATGAGGCAGTGGAACTCTCAGAAGTGCTTCTCTTGGATATTGCACTTATTGGAGTGGGAGCTAAACTTATCTAGGGGATGGGAAATGTAGCTCTACCATAAGTAATGCCGTAACTCAGCTGTGAGCCATTAGGAGTCTTTCAAACTAGACTCTCCGAATTCCACAGTTTCAGGCATCAGGAGTCTGGCAAATGTGCACAGGTCTTACGTGTAACAAGCTCCCACTTTTATAATTGAATAACTGGAAATCTTTGTAGGAAAAATAATAGGTCATAGATGCAGAGTTTTCATTTGAAATTTAAATGTTTCATTGATGGGCTATAAAGGTAGATTCTCTTGATTTTTAATTCTACAGTAAGTCTGTAAAGATCGGACAGCTACCAATGCAAAGTAACCTTGTCCTCCTCATGTGTAGACTTGTGCACAGGGCTCATGATCATTATCCTTGCTTGTGTTTGAGAGCAGTTTTTAATATTATTCAAATATCACTTTTTCAGATGAATGACTGAATTTAATAATGAATTACTTTTTTAAAAATATATTTTGAAAGTTTTTCTGCCACAAATTAAGGAAGTAATTGGTATTAAGGACTCAAGTTATGTGACACATTTTAGTGAAGTGATGTGTCAACTTAAAACAAAAATGAATTAGTTCTTAGTGAGTTAGAGATTAAGAATATGAGTAAAGCATATCTACAACTTTGTGATCCATTATGAACTCCAGGGGAAAAAAGGGCTATAGACCTCAAGGGCATTGGTGTATCACACTTTTTCTTTAATTCATCAGTTTTCAAAACTCCTGGTTTGTTTTAAATAAAGCAGCACCACTGTAAGTGCCTTTTATTCCTCAATTTTTAAAAGAAATTCTGTGCTTTCCCACTAAACAACTCCCAACCCTGAGTGTGCACTCTTCCTGCTAAGGCATGAGATTTCTCCCCAAAATATATGAAAGACATAAGTGCTTTGGAACTTTTTCAGCAGAAATAAATCTCTGTCTGTCATAAAAACATCATGAGCTCAGCCAAGCCAAGGTCAAGAGCAGCTCCTAGGGCAGGTGGATTAATCAGAACCACATCCTTCCTTCCACACCTTCAAGAGCACCTTCCATTTCTGTCAAAGTTAAACAATTTGCCTATAATATCTAAATAGAAAGTCCTTAACATTAAAAAAGTGTTCCTTTTACAAAGATAAACTATTTTTGCCTGTGTGCTTAAATATTCTTAGTTTAATTCACCTATTAAATTTTCTCTTCCTTTCCTCAAATAAATTATTTAGTAGATATATTAATCTGACCTTTTGTTTGTGTTCTAATGCTTTTTGGATGGGCTTTGTTTCCACAGATGCCCTTTTAAAAGCTGCATCTTGTGCACCTCTTTTACATAACTCTTGATATAACCAGAGGCAGGGATGTCTGGAATCAGCTGGAGATGTTTACCATCTACGTGGAAAAGAACTAGCTTCGAAATTAACCTCCTGTGCTTTCCCTGTCACTAACAGGGACATTAGGTAGCCCAAATTCCTCATCATTCAAAAGGCTACCAATAACAACTGATATGCCCTCTGCTGACTTCATTTTGTTCTTGTATGCTTACTCCTTCCCCACTGTTCAAAGGCTGGTGGTCTTACAGCTTCTTCTTTCTTTTTTCAATCTTAGTTCCTTCTATTTGATTAACTTGACCCAAAGAAGCTTAGGGTGAAACAGTGCTATGATAGGCTAGAGACTATGGGAAACAGCTTTGTATACTTTTCCAAATTCCTGGACAGTGGTAAGGGGCATCATCTACTTGCAGCCATTTCTAGGGTTGTAGATGTAGACAATTATGTTTAAAAGAGTAACAGTTAGCAAACAAAACCAGCGAGTGAGGTCGTTTCTATTCCTAGGATTTGGATAGATGGTATATACTTTTCTGTATACAGCCAGCAGGCCAATCATCAAACTATTTTTACAATTCCACTTAGATTCATTCTAAGGATATATCCTATGATCCTTTCTAATCAGAGATATTACTGGCCTGTGTCACTAACTAAAACCCCCAAACTGCGTATTTGCTCTAGATTGCACACCTGCCCTTTTATCCTCCCATCTGCACAAAACTGAATGCATTTTCTTTTGTTTATCACAACCTTTTTTTGTCCTTTCTTTCTACTCTGTTTTTCTCCTGAGGTCAAATCTAAAACCCATTCCATCTACCCATTCCTTAATTTCTGAGTACCCTGTTACCTTAATATCTCAATGTTGTCATCTTATTTTTCCTCAACTGTGTCCTGGAACCTTATTTTTTTAAGGGGAGGGGCAGAGAGAGAGAGAGAGAGAGAGAGAATCTTAAGCAGGCTCCACACCCAGCGTGGAGCCCAACTTGGGGTTCAATCTCAAATCCTGAGATCATGACCTGAATTGAAATCAAGAGTCAGATGTTTAACTGACTGAGCCCCCAGGTGCTCCTGGAACCTTATTTTTCAAGTTTACCACCATATGGATTATTCCACTATTAATCTTTCCAGTAACGTCAGTATGATACTTTGTTTGCTCACATGCCTATTATCAGTGTCATCTGGAGATTCACATTTTTACATCTCTGTCTGTCTACCCACATTCTATAACTCAGCAAACACAGATTTTTTTTTTTGTTGACATCTAATCATGACATCACCCTGTCTAGGAAATCCAAGAAACCACTTTTACTGGATATCCTAGGGCAGGCACACAATTGCCACTAGAATTATCCAAGCTCATTAGGACATGTGAAATCCACAAGTCCTTGGTATACATTTTATAAATAAGTCACCCAGAGTTATTAATAGCATGGAGGGTTGTCCTTCTTCCATGAAAATGACGGTATTTTTTCCTTGTGGAGATAGGGTTATAGCTCTTGTGTTTTTGTCTTTTTGCTTGCAGGTGACCACCATTCCCCTGAAAAAAATCCCTTATATCTCTGGTTTACCAATAGGTGTTTCTTTGCTTTGACAGTAATTACTGCTTCCTAGTTACTCAAAATAATACTGCTCAAAGGCCTTTGGTGTGTCTTTTTAGCCTTGACTTTGTCTTTGTTTTTCCCAGTTTGAGACACACCTGTTTGCTTTTTAGGCCATACTTACATGTGCATTCCAGCAGCACTGAATTGTTGACAGTATTACAGCAACACTGGTAGACTGGCTGCATTCCATAGCTTTGTTGTGGGTAGTCTTGTCTTGTCATTGGCTGTTGAATGTGACATTGGGTTTATAGTCAGGAAACTACTGAAGAAGCAGTGAGTGTTTTCATGGCAGATCCAAGGCTCAAGTGCTATTGTATATAGAGAATGAGGAGATCACCAGTTAATGCTCACTGTTCTCTAGTTTCCTGTATGCTGGTTTATATGATGTGGTTTCCAAACTCTTTATTCGTATTTATAGGTATTCTTCTAACTGTAGAATCTGTTAGTTTTAGACTCTTCGGTTTGATTGAAGTAATGATTGATATTCATCTTAATCCAAGTGTGTGTCAGGTGCAGAGGAAGCAGAAGAGCTAGACTTCAATGAGATAGCCTCGCCCTGGTGGACCCAGGAAGGTTTCATAGAGAAGACAACTGAGCCAAATCATGAAAAATGGGAGATTCAGTGGAAATGGAAGTGGGGAGTGAAGGGAAATCTAGTCACAGGAAACAAGGGTAAAAACTCAAAGAGCTGAGGGGCATCTGGATGGCTTAGTCAGTTGAGCGTCTGACTCTTGGTTTCAGCTCAGGTCATGATCTCAGTGTTCAGTGGGGAGTCTGCTTGAAGATTCTCTCCCTCTACCTTTCCCCACTGCTCACTCTTGCTTTCTCTCTCTTTCTCTCAAATAAATAAATCTTAAAAAAAAAACCACACACACAAATACAAAAAACCCTCAGAGATCTGATTCAGCATCATATGTTTGAGGAACTATAAACAGTCGTGATTCCATTTGTTTATTATGTGTCAGGCTCTGTTATAATTACATTATCAATATTATTCAGTCACATAAAACTTTGTGGGATAAGTTAAATGTTGACAGATAGAGTGGATAATGGTAGTGAATGTATATGTAACTCTTACAATGTTCTTACAATAAAATTATCTCCCCATTAGAGGTAATAAAACCAGGAAGCAGAGATACTGAGATACACATCTACTACATATTAAAACTATCTTCACTGTCCATGTTCTTATTCCTATCCCACACTATGCTTCTGTCAAATCCTATTAATATGACAAATCACATTCACAAGTTATATATGATAAAGCAAGTTTTACCTTCTTCAAAGGCAGTAACTGTATCTTGTAATCCTTTTCAATTCTCATAGTGACTAAAATAGGACACAAATTTAAATAATAATAGTATTTTTTAAACTGCTTTTTAGCTCTGGGTTAAATAAAATGATGTAAAATTTTAAGTAAGTCTTTTGATTAGAAGTAGTTTTGCTGATCTGATCTCATCCCACCACCATCCCCATTATGCACACAAACCAAGATCAACTTTTATAGACAGATGAAATCTGGAAAATGAGGTAACAAGGTAAGAAAATTATAGTGGTACTAAAAAACATACCACGGACATGTAATACATGAATTCACTGGGCTAGATTAAAAAAAAAAAACTAATTGAAATAATGTACTGGCAATAAATCCAAATAGTTCTTGATATAAAATAATAGAATTATATAGGGATCCACTACTTCCTTTCTTGGGAATTCATTTTAAGGATACATCTCCTCCAAAAAAGACAACAAAATGCTAATATTTATACTATTAAAATATTATACATAAATCAAATATTGATTTCTTTATTTATTTTTAAAAGATTTTATTTCTTTATTTGACAGAGAAATATCACAAGTAGGCAGAGAGGCAGTCAGAGAGAGAAGGGGAAGCAGGCTCCCTGCTGAGCAGAGAGCCCAACACGGGGCTCGATCCCAGGACCCTGGGATCATGACCTGAGCCGAAGGCAGAGGCTTTAACCCATTGAGCCACCCAGGCGGCCCTAAATCAATTATTTAATGATGAGTAAACAATTAAATGATGACTGACTATCACTTACGATGTGTTCCTCTTCTAGAGCTTACCATCTCAGTTTTTACAAAAATAAAATACCTGAAACTTGGTAATAAGACAAAGGAAGAATACCTTGTCCTTTCAATGTAACCTTGGAATACTGTTGAAGATGCTTTGTGTGATACATGTATGTTGCTTATTAAGGGCTCACATTCTTTAAAGTACATGGTAACTTGAAGATTTTTGTCTTACCAAAATGCACATAGTTATGATTTGATTGCATTATAGGTCATTAATGAGTTTGGTATCTAACCTAGTGATCCTATTCCAGCATCTTTTCTCCACTCCTATGTAACTCCTGTCCCTTTAATCCTCCTTCAAACCAGCTTTATCCTGCTGCTGATTTTCTCATTCATGATATTTGCATGAGTTGTCTAATGGCCCATCCAACATGCCCTCTTGTCTCAGTCTCTGTGACCAACCTTCTGCAAAGCAGACCTACATGCAGGTCAGATGAACTCTACCCTCAAACTTCCAAAGACTGCAACACTAATAAATACAAAGCCCTTACTATGTCCTCAGCTCCAGACCTATACAGTTTGGCCTCTTGTTGACTCTGACCTCATTTTATACCTCTCTTTCATTTGATCAATACATTCCTCTTGGGCTGGCTTCCCTGAGGTTTCTTCAAACTTTAAACAGGATTACAACTCAAGGCTTTTGCATTTTCTCTTTTGTTTGCCTAATGCTTGTTCCCAAGAGATTTTCATGATTCATTCTCATACTCTTCCACATCTCTCTAAATGTGTCCACCTGAGAGACATTCTTGGTCATCTTATCTGACACAGTCTCCCATTTGATGGTTTTCTGTTCCCTTTTTTCCAATTCGTATTTTTTCCTCTTCAAAACACTCATCACTACCTATTGTCTTATTACTTATTTATTTATTGTCTCTGTCCAACACAAAAATTTAAGCCATACGAGAATAGAGTTTTGGAACTGACATTCTCTGCTGTATGCCCAGTTTTTAAAGCAGGGCCTAGAATGTAGAGAGTATTAGATAAATATTGTTGAATACATGAGTGACTGATTTAACATGATGACAAAATATTTTGCAACGATTAGTCTGATGATGAAGTAAAGACATGTATAAAGTTGTATCATTTTGAGTGAAAACTTATTAAAAATTGTAATGATCATACTGCAAGTAATTTGAAATTACGCTTGTAAAAATAAATATAAAGAAAAATGCAAAAAATGAAAATTACTTGTAAGAATAGAAGTGATTCTCATTCTCTGTTTCCTAAACCTCTTTTTATTGTTATAGTTATTTTATTTTGTTTCAATACCTTTACAAAATCATTATATAATGCTATTATATAATGACAGAGAAGAAGAAAATACTCACATTAAACTTCACACTCAAGTTTTTCTGCCTATTTTTTTTTCCTTCTGTGTTCTTTGGTTTTAGACGCCTCAGGCTATCTGTGCCTCCTAACATCCAGGACTTGCCCTTGGCAAAACTGTAAATCAAGGTAAATTTCTTTACCCTCTTTCTATCTCTTTCTCATTCTTAAACCACCTTTCCTTGATGCTAAGCAGAAGGTATTTATGCCTGCATTTACTAAAGGACTGCATTCTGATAATACTAAAATTTTATCATGTTTCCTAGTGGTATATTTACTTAAAGGAAAAAAAATTAAATTTTAAAGTTCTGACTTTAAAAAGGTGAAATTTGAGGATTTGGGCTTATTAAAGAAAAAGCTTGATCTTCAGTTTATACTTTAAAGACACTGCCCTGGTACCTGCAACAAGGTCACAGTTTTCTCTTGCTAAGAGCCAGTCACACTGGTTTGGCTGGAATGTAAGCATGTAACCCTGAATTGCCACTTTAGTCTCAAATACAGTTGAGAAAGGAGTGAGCTGAGCATTTTTTTAGTAGCCATGGCTAGTCTCCCAATTTGTGATTCACAAGGAAGTTACACTTGAGGCATGCAAGCATGTCAAAATATTTCATCTTTGACAAGCAATGCTTTCCAGAGTGATGCCTAGTTCTAGCCAGTCAGTGTGGTCTTGAACTGTAGTGTCATTTCTGGCAAGAACTTTCAAGCCTGCTTAATGTTAACATCAGTTGCCATAATGCATTTGGACACTATTTGGGATTTTCCACTAGGTAATCTGACCTCTTTCAAGTCAAAATTGAAACATCCAAGAACACCTTAGAAACTGAAAAGTTCAAGTATAATCTTGAGTCTACTTAACCCATACCCGGCCCAATATATGCTACAATCAATATTATGAAAAAAAAAAAAAAAAAAACACTGCAGCTCAAATATTTTCAAGCCCAAATTTATGGGGGAGGAGCTGATTTAAAAAAAAGAAAAAGATTTAGGGTTTTATTTCATTATATCATGCTTTGTAAATTTTCTACATTCTTGTTTAAAATGAATATAAATACATACTCTTTTTTATTTATTTTCCGTATGTTTCCCTTACATTCTTTACCCCATCTTTTTGTATATATCTAAATCTGAAGGTGAAGATTCTGCTTTGTTTTTATTTAAAAATACATGGGTTAAAGGTGCCTACGTAGCTCTATGTTTAAACGTCTGCCTTCTGATCAGGTCATGATCCCAAAGTCCTGGGATTGATTCCTGTATCAGACTCCCTGCTCAGAGGGGAGTCTGCTTCTCCCTCTCAGTCTGCCTGTCCCCTCTGCTCATGCTCTCTCTCTCTCTCTCTAAAATAAATAAATAAAATCTCTAAAAATATGTATGGTTTATTAGTCTCTGTGATAATATGTGTTTTCTCAATGAAACAGTTACTAATTCTAAGTACATGTGTACTCTTACAACAGGTGATGAGAAACTTGATAAAATAACTGATTTGATAAAAGAGCCAGAAAATGAAGCTTCTTTTTCCATGAAACAGTTTTGGGAGGATGGGGTAGAGTGTGAGGAAAAACAGTGGGACCTGTTATTTGACTGAGTTATATACTCTCCTTTTAATTAAAAAAGTCCACTTGACTGAACTATTTATTGTACTAAAGCCCAACTTCACCCCAACTGCTAGAAGATAAATCTTATGGCCTAAAGTCCTTTCCATATTTATGAATAAGTAATTCTAGGATATAACACATATTTCTTGGATTCATTAAATTCCACAAGATGGAACTGGACTCTATTTGGAGGGAACTGCTTTTAATTTCCATATTCAACACCTGAGTGAGTAAAACCTGCCTTTGCGCAACTTCCACCCCCAAACCTCTCCCTCTGGTACATCAAGTTGTATTCATTTCCTTTTGCACACTTCAGACTAGGATGGTTAATTTCAGGGCAAGTATGTGTGTTTGACTGCATGGGGAGCAAAGAGTGGTGAGAAACTGCAGAAGAACAATTTCAATGCCTACCTATTTCCTGATTGGTATTCTGCTGTATTCTGCTGAAACATATGGAATTATATGTTCAGATTTAGGGGCCAGTTTTATAGCCCCATCTGGCCCTAATTCTGCATATACAATTGTACATCATGAATTGGTCTACAATTTTGGTTTACGTCCCTCTGTTTCTGTTTGATCTGAAAATGAAATTTTACTGTGCATTAAATGAAGACATTGGCTACAAGTCATCTTTATATTATTTTGAAATGAAACAGATACAATTTTAAATCTTTAAGATTATGTCTGAAATAAAAGAAGATTGTCTTTGGAAACAATGAATCATATCTTCCAACATGTATCCACCACAGGATTTTCTTGAAATCAGTTTTTCCTTTTTCATTTATTATTAAACTTAGCAGTATTAATATTTATTAAACACCTGTGGGGTGCCAGTAACAATTCAGAGCACATAAAAGAGGTGGTCCCTAGTGTCAAAAATCTTTAAAAGCTGTTATATGCTATTGTGCTTAATCATATGCTGGCCAGAGAGGAAACATTTTTATCATCAACCCTCAGAGCTGCTGCTTTTGTTTTCTTTTGTCAAGATGTATCCATCCCACAAGTGTAATTCTAGTTAAATGATACAAAATCTGTAGTAATTGATTTTGAGGGTGCATATCTACATCCAAACAGTCATTTTTTTCTCAAAATGAAATTAAATTTAAAAGAAAAGAAAGGAAAAAAGCTGAAAGCTAGATAAGACAATAGCTAGAAAGGAATGACTCACAGGGATTGGTGTTAACAGACCCTTCCTGCTATGGAAATGGCACATAGGACATAATTAAAGTGCACAGAATTTTAAGTGTAGATGATGTAGATTACTTTCTTTCAGCTTATTTAGCACAAAGAGTATTTAATGAAAGTTAAAGGAAAATAAATTCAGCATAGACATAAGGAAGTACTTTTTCATTCTGCCAAGTAATAAATGTTTGGAATGGCCTTCCGCACAAGGTCGTTGAGGTGAAGGACACTGGGGTTATTCAACAATTGGTGCCTTGCTGTAGTAAATTCTAATCTGCTAAATAGTTTTTCTCATTTCTTATGTAAGATTAGTGTACAAATGAACAACAATTTTCAGTCCTTAATTGGAACCAAACTTACACAAATCATGTTCACAGGGAAGTGTATGGGGCAAATGGCAGGAAATAAAACAAACTATCAGTGCGTGCCTCAAGCCAAATCATTTCAAATCTCAGTTACTAGGAAAAAGATATACTAATTCATTACTTTTTTTAAGTAATTACTTTTTTTAAGTAATTACAAGTGTATTGACTTTTAATCCTTCAATCTATGGCTTTAATATAATTTTTAGGCATTGGTAATTTGCTAATTATATTAACACTAAGATCTATCTCCTTATTTAATGATTCATATATATACATACATATACACATATACATGTATATACACATCCCAATTAACAACAATAGCAACAACAAACAACTCAAATGCCTGTAGAAAAGGAATTAATGAGACAACAGGTTGAAACAAGTCCCCAGAGGTCATATTTGCTATGCAATGCTCCCATCTCGCACCCCAACACACATACACACACACATACCCATAGCAGCACTTCTTTGTACAACTTAAATAATGCTTACTTTTTGTTTAAAAAGCCTAAATAGAAAAGTTTTCATCCCCATACTTCTGCCAGTGCAAGTCTACATTACATGTAAAAGCATGTAATGCTTACCCACAGCACCCTGATGAGGCAGCTTGTTTTCATTTGGCTCTGGAAATTTCTTCTAGGTCTAACTAGTAAAGCATTCATTCATTCATTCATTCATTCATTTTTTCCTTCTTTCCATGCATGCTCAATGAACATTGCCAGGCTAGACAGTATGGCTATAAAGATGATCAGAACACCAGTACTGACCTTTAGAGTTTGGCAATACACACAAATAAGACAGAACTGAGAGATAAATAATAAGAATGATAATGTAGCAATATAGTACAGCATGATGAAACTATGAAAGAGATCGGCCCTCAATGTCATAGGAGCATTAAGGAGAGGGATATAAATCACACAGGAAATTCAGGGAAGGATTCCTAGCAAAGAAAATGCTTGTGCTGAGTCTTAAAGGACAAGTGGACATTAACTAAATGGAGACTGTAGCTGAGGAAATTTGAAGTGGAGAGAACAATATGTGAAAGAAACACCATGGTGTACTTGGCAAACAGCGTTCAGAAGCGCAGGTGCAAAGAATCCACATAAGATAGTGGCAGGAGATTGGGCTGGAGAGACACACAGTGTCTAACAATGTATAGCATGATGTGAGAGTCTTTAGTTGACCTTTCTCCTGGAGACTCTGGGGTTCTTGGAAGGACATGAGGCATGTCTGTGTGTGTATTTGTCTCAGATATAAAGGACAGCTTCGAGGAATGGTAGTCTAAGTCAGGGAGGTTGTATCTATGTGCCATAGAGTAGTAATGAAGAACAGAAGTCTTACTGGGAAGAGAGAAAAGTAGACAGATCTCCTGAGCTATAATATATAAAACCTGGTAATTAATTGCATCTGTAGATTACATGATAAGAGGAGATCTGGTATTACTCTTCATCTTCTTAGATAAGAAATACAGGAGAATGAGAACAGCTTTGGGGGAAAAAAATTACACATTCCCCATTCCATTTAACATTTTTGTGGCATATCCAGATAGAGGTTACCAATGAGCTAGATAAATGTGAAGCATGCTGAAGATTTTGGAGTCAGTGACAGTTAACACCATGGCTTTGTATAGAAGACTATATAAAATGAGATAAATTAAGGGCTAAGCATGGATGACTGTGGGTAGGGTTACAATGTATCAATATGGTAGACTACTTCACAGTAGGAAAAGAAATATTTCTACACAGGGCATCCTAAAATTGAAGATCATAGGCAAAGGAGAGGTTTCTGAAATACCTAAAATGGAAAAAAAAAAAAAATCCCTGACTGAGGTAAATCATACTAAGTCTGAGTTTCTAACTAGATAGAAACTACTCACAATCCCTTAGAAAGGGCACACTTTAAGAGGTTTATAATTCTTAAGAATTAAGGATGCCCACCAACAGAAACAGGTTTCTTGTTTTTATATTCTATAGAATGATGACCCCCTATGGTTCAAGACTTTAAGGATGCTATATCTAGAACATTATTGAAACACCTGTGCTCTCTCTGTAGTAATGGTCTATTTATGTATTCATTAATTCTATAAATATCGAGCATCCTTTGGAACCATACACTATTTCCAGTGCTAAAGACTGGTGGTGACAAAACCCAACACTGCTCCTGATCTCATATAGTTTGTGTTCTTAGTAAGAGAATGCGATTTTTGAAAGGGAGGAGATAGCTTTTGTAGAGAAGGCTGTCAAGGATGCTCTCTCTAATGAGATGACTTCCAAATGAGAGGTCTTTCAAATGAGACCTAAATACAGTGAGAGAGACCTAAATGAAATACTCGAATATATGCAACAAGAGCATTCCAGGCTGAGGGAACAGCAAGTACAATGGCTCTGAGTGGAAAGCATTCTTCGTGTGTTCAAGAAATATCAAGAAAGTCAGTAGAATGAGAATTCAGTGATCAGTGGGGAGAGGATGGCATGAGATCCTGGCCAAAATCCATACTATCTAAGTTTTTGGGAGATGTGGAGAAGATTTTAAACATACCAACAGATAAAATATCTTTAGAGATAAGAGTTCAGGAGAACTGATATTAATTATATCGCTTTTGCTGTTGTGTTGTAGAATAGACTGCAGAGCGCCAAGACTGCATGCAAGAAAAATAGCCTCTATTATAGCAGTCTATACAAGAGAAAAAAAATTCTGGACTTGGATGGTAGCAGGTGTAATCAGCAAGAAATAGCTCGGTTCAAGATATATTGCAAAGAGAGAGAGACTGGCTAGAAGATGAGTTGGCTGTCCAGTAGGAGAGAAAGTTAGGAAAGGTATAAACAAAGTTTATTAATTTAGATTTTTAAAATTTTATGACTAAATTGGAGCCTAAGAGAAAAGGATGTGGGCCATGGTATCAATAAAGTCATTCTCTATCATAGCAGACATAGATAATGACTAACAGTTGATAAATTAAAGAAGGGGAGTGCAGGTATACTTTAATAATATAGAAATAATCTCTAGAAGAAACAGCTAAAAAAATTAAAATATTTATCTCTGTCAAGTAGGAATTGATAGGTTGAAGATGGAAGAGGGAATGGAGGTAAAGATCTTATAAATAAAGATATAAAATGTTACAGTTTTCTGAATCTTTTAGTGCTGGCTGGTTTTAAAAATTCTTGAGTATGCACTCACTTAAATGATTATATAGAGGCACCTGGGTGGCTCAGTGGGTTAAGCCTCTGCCTTCGGCTCAGGTCATGATCTCAGGGTCCTGGGATCGAGCCCCGCATTGGGCTTTCCACTCAGCAGGGAACTTGCTTCCCTCTCTCTCTGCCTACTTGTGATCTCTCTCTGTTAAATAAATAAAATCTTTGAAAAAATGATTATATAGGCATGTATAATGATATAATCTATATTTGTATTGATATAAAATTAATCAATGATCAATGGAGGCAGCAGATGTAGACCACACATTTTAAGACGTTTGATAGAGATAAGGGGAAAAAACGGATGACAACAATATAAAGAAGTTAGCGTGGACTCAGAATGGCCAACACGACCTTGAAGTAGAACAAAGTTGGAGGATTGGCATTCCCCAACTTCAATACCTACTATATAGTTACCATCACCAATACAAGTGTGGTATTGGTGAAAGAATAGAAAATAGATCAATGGAACAAAACAGAAAGCCCAGAAACAGACTTCTATAAATATAGCCAACTGGTCTTTGATAAAGAAGCGAACATGATCTTGTCAACACATAATGCTGGAACAACTGGACATCCACATGCAAAAAAATGAGTCTGCACACTGAAATTATAACCTTCACAAAAAATTTTATTTTATTTTTTTACTTTTTTTATTTTTTAAAGATTTTATTTATTTATTTGACAGACAGAGATCACAAGTTGGCAGGGTGGGGGGGAATGCAGGCTCCCTGCTGAGCAGAGAGCCAGACACGGGGCTTGATCCCAGGACCCTGAGATCATGACTTGAGCCAAAGGCAGATGCTTAACCCACTGAGCCACCCAGGTGCCCCCTTCACAAATATTAACACAACATGTGTTGTAGACATAAACATAAAACACAAAATATAAAATTCATGGAAAACTAGGAAAAAATACTTGCAAAATATGTATCTGATAAGGGAGTATTATCTGAAATATATGAAGAACTCTTAAAACTCAGCAATAGAAAGCAACCTTATTTAAAAATGGGTGAAAGATCTTAACAGACACCTCACTGAAGAAGGTATACTACGGCAAATAAGCATATGAAAAGATGTTCCACATCATTTGTCATCAGGGGAATGCAAATTAAAGCAAAAATGAGATACTATTACACACTTATGGCCAAATTTAGAACACTGACAGCACCAAATGCTGGTAAGGATGTAAAATAATAGGAACTCTCATATGTTACTGGTGATGATGCAAAATGGTACAGCCACTTTGCAAGACGGCGTACTAGTTTTTTTGATAAAACTAAGCATAGTTATATTGTACAGCCCAGCAATTATGCTTCTTGGTATTTAATCAAAGGAGTTGAAGGCCTATATTCACACAAAAACCTGCACATAGATGTTTATAGCATCTCTACGTGTAATTGCCATAACATAGATATGGACAAGATGTTCTTCAGTCAGTAAATGGATGCATTTACTGTGGTGCATCCAAACCAGGGAATATTATTCAGCACTAAAAACAAGTCAGCTGCCGTGCCTGGGTGGTTCAGTTGATTAAGCATCTGCCTTCAGCTCGGATCATGATCCCAGGGTTCTGGGATCAAGTCCCATGTCAGGCTCCCTGCTCAGCTGGGGATCCTGCTTCTCCCTCCCCCTGCTGCTTCCCCTACTTGCACTCCCTCTCTCTTTTTCTCTTTGTCAAATAAATAAATAAAATCTTAAAAAAAAAGAAAGAAAGAAAGAAAGAAAGATAGAAATGAGCCAACAAGCCATAAAAGGACAAGGAGAAATCTTTTTTTTTTTTTTAAGATTTTTTTATTGTTTATTTGCCAGAGAGAGAGAGTACACACAAGCAGGAAGAGAGGCAGGCAGAGGCAGGGAGAGGCAGGGAGAGAAGCAGGCTCCCTGCCGAGCAAGGAGCCCGATGCGGGACTCCATCCTAGGACCCTGGGATCATGACCTGAGCCGAAGGCAGTGGCTTAACCAACTGAGCCACCCAGGCGTCCCAGAACAAGGAGAAATCTTAAATGCATATTACTAAGTGAAAGAAACCAATCTGAAAAGGCTATATCCTATGGGAGCCTAACTATATGACTTTCTGGAAAATGCAAAACTATGGAGACAATAACAAGATTAGTTGCTTGGGATGGGAGAGGCAGGGATAAATAGAGCACAGAGGATTTTTAGGGGCAGTGAAAACACTGATATTATAATGATAGATATAAGTCATTATATATTTTTCCAAACCCATAAAATCTACCAGACCAAGAGTGAACCCTAAAGTAAACTACGAACTTTGGGTTTATGCTGTGTCAACAAAGGTCCATGCTTGGTTTAAAAAAAAAAAAAGTATCACGCTAGTGAGTGATGCTGATAATGGTGGAGGCTGTGCATGTGTGTGGGTGGTGCCGGGGGGGGGGTGAGTAGAACACATGGGAAATCTCTGTATCTCCCTCTCGATTTTGTTATAAAACTAAAACTGCTCTAAGTTTTTTTTCTCAAAAAAAAAAAAAAAAGAAAAGTAGAGGAAGCTAGGGTGAGCACAGCATGCTTATTTACATTAAATATAAAGTCTTGGAGTTTTAAAATGGGGTTTTCATATCCCCCATCCTCTTCTGAATTTAAAATGGACACCAGTAAGTTTAGAATAGACTAAAAAAAATCAGAGTGATGATGTTTAAACTCTCCACTTTATCACTGGTTAAAGCTGGATTAGAAAAAGTGTTCCAGCCATATTTAAGCTTCTATTAACACTGTACTCATGTTTAAACCCTCAGAAAAGCCACCCATTGGCCCATATCTGTTGAGCTCCAATGCAGGAGATTGAAAGGGATTGGCCTCTCAACCTACCTTTAGAAGATATGCTTTGCCCTACTCTTGCTTGCTTCCCATTTGGAACGTAGATCAGAACTCTAACATACACATTCTGTAGGCAAGCAGGTAACAGAAGACTCAGAAAAAATAAAGACATACATCACCATTTCCTTTTCCCAATCTTAACCAACTATGTGACTAAAGCATCAGTGAGAAGAGTAGAACATTCTTGAAAGAAAGAACAAATGGATCTCCGTACATAAGAAATCCTGAGAGAATTTGAAGAAAATTAGACCCCAAAGAGGTTAAGATGAAGTGAGGAATCTGAGAATCTCATCCTAGCGGAACTCAAGGTAATGAGTTTCAGTACTCTATTAGAAGTATTGCTCAGAGAGAAGAAGAGATGTTTTTCTTCCTAGAGTTTGGAGAAAGGATTGGCAAAAGGATAATAAAGAACAGAGAGGGAGCCCTATTAGAAGCTTCTATGAGAGAGAGGTTTCTTTCCAGCAAAGGGGAAGCAATCTCTGCTGCATTGGTGGGGAAGTTTTGGTGGAGCTGGAAGAAAGAGGTTTCAGAGAAGATCTGTATTTTTGAAACCATGGAAACTGGATGTATTTTGATTAATTTTTGATTAAATAAAAATGACAGTGACATATTTTCACACAAAAAATATGATTGTTAAGATACAATGAAAATAACATACACATTGAAGAAGCCATTTTAACATTTCCTTTTGGAGTGAATATGCCTCTGAGCACATCTTCCGTATCTAATTCTTCCACATGAACCAGTCAAGAAAGCTGCTCATAAAGAAAAGTCAATCTCAAGAATAATACTGACATGTTAAAGTATAGCTTAGTTTCTAAAGTGTCACGTGATCCTTTCACCTCTCAGGGAATGGACTCAAAGGCTCCATGAGACTTGGGGCGACACCAGTCACACGGCTGCCCCCCCCCCACCAACTCAGTGGTTTAGAAAACCTCATGGCAGCTCTACAAAACTGAAAGATGTCCTGCTTTGTTCAGCATTTGGCTCTATCAGTTCTCTAGAAATGACTACACTCATTAGTTTATGAGCTGGGTCATGGGAATGTCATCTCCAATAAAAGAAGGAAACTCTGCATTTAACTGACTTTGCATTATTTAAGCATTCATTAGAGTTAGCTTAGCTCAACATTTGTAGGTGTTCATTGACCTCAAGGGAGAGCTCTAAAATGTGTTCCTTAAGTCTAGGATTTGTGTAGTTTCTTTGATATTTGCCTTGGGTTTATTATGTGATGAGCTAATACATGTTATCTTGGTATATTAACTAAGTTATGGGTGTAGTGGATTAAATAAGTAAAGGAAAATATATTGGCTAATCTGCACAAGAAATCAAATCAAGTAATCAAGATAAAGGAACAATTGGAATAGTAGAATTAGGGATGTTTTACCAGGAGAGGAAAATGTGGAGTAGAATTGAAAGACAACTGCGTTGCCAGTGAGAAAGCAGGAAAGCTGGGAAGTCAGGCAACAACTGGTAGAGAATAGCAGCTATTAACATTTCTATGAATGGTGGACACCTTAGAGTCTGACAGAAGAATGAAACCCCTTTCAGAAAAACACATATAATCATCTCTGCATGAAATTTTATCTATCGGCTCATAACTGGAAGTTGGGAATGCCCTATCTAGGACACTGCCATAAGGTACACATTTTAAAGACAAAGCTTGGGCCAAATTATATAGGAAACACTGTAGTGATTTAAAGGGCATATTCAAGGATGCAGAGATAAAGCCATGATTTTTTTTTTAATCCAAGGGTAAAAGGTGGTAAAAAAAAAAAAAATAATAATAATAATGATTAAAAAAATATGTAGTCTTATTTCCCTAAAGAAAAATAAACCTGAAAATGATGCTCTGGACAAGTGCCTCAAGGCTAGACAGGTTTCCCATTCCTAGAAATTGAACAAGTTATTTGAAAAGCTCTGCCAAACTCAATCCCATTTACTTTTTCTCCTTCTGCACAAAAGTTCCCTGAGGTAGTAAGAGTCCTCTGGAAAAGCCAGCTTAGAAGGACTTCGCATGGATGCTCATGGTCAACTTGCACAATTTGGCATTGCTCCTGGTGACTGACTGAAGAATTGTCATAACTAGTTGTTACTTTCCGAATATTTCTATCTTTAGAGTGACCTGTTTCTGGGTTAATGAACAAGCAAGCATGAATAGAAAGTCACAAAGAGATGGCAATTTTAATTTAAGTAACAACTGTAAATTTAGAGCCATTTATGGTTCTGAACACTAAGGATTTACAACCTCCTTTTTCATATTAGCTAACATCTTCTCTGTAGCGTCTAGTAGAAATCATCTATAAATTGTAAAGTCACTCCTTGGTAAATCTATGTGCATCTTGTAAGAATATCACACTTTGACTTTTACAGCGAGCTGTAGAATACTGAGGTATAGGCAGTCTGTTCAGAAAGCCTGTTGTCAAGGAAACTGTACCTTCATCCAATGAAAAACCCAAGGGATCTTCCAACATCTTGGAGAGGAAATATTTAATCATTTACTGCCCCCATGCATGTTTTTCTTTGATCCATAGATGGTGATATTATGTCTTTATTGATGTTACCTCAGAAATCAGTATAACATGCTTTTCTCCATTTAATCAAAAATAGGAGACACAACTAGTGTGGTCAAAAGTAAAAACACTCACTTTATATTTGATTTTTTTTTCAGAGCATCCTCAGCATGTATTAGACAAAAAAAGTGACAAGAATTACACAGAAAAAAAAAAGTCTAAATCTCTCTTGTAAGCATTATGACTATTTGATTTTCCCACTATCAAAGTATAAAATTATAGCACAAACTATTCCCCTACTATCTTTTCTTCTTGACTAACTGATGTATGTACGGAGACTAGATCTATGCAGAGACTTGATAAGGGAAGCAACAGAGAGTGAAACAACTCTAGACATCCTGAACTCAAGTTCCTGAGACATTTATTAAGTGTCCCTTTATGTATTTAAGCCTCCTTTTTTTAATCTGAAAAAGCAAAATAATGAATTTCATCTGGGTAACTAAAGAAATCAAATGAGATAGCATAATGGGATAGTTTCATAAATCACAGGTGACAAAAGGCGGTTATGATGGGATGTACATGAGAAACAGAGTGGTGTTGTGGTGAAGAGAAGTGCATGCAGGAGTCACACAGATCTGTGTCATAACCTTGACTCATCTACTACTTGACTATATAGCCCGAGGCAAGATTTTCCCGTGCCTCAATTATCTCATCCATAAAATGGGCATAATAATGTGTACAGTTACTTCACATGAGTGTTGAGAGGGTTTAATGAGATACCATATGTAAACATATTAGCAATGCTTAATATATCTATTACTATTAGAAACAGAAAGACATATTAATCTTTACACCAAAATAGGTGAAATAGCTCTGTGCCGCTGGAAAGAACAATGGTGCATCTTGTAAAAAGCAATGAAAAATGAGTTGGTTCATTTGAAAGAAAATTGGGGGTCTAGGGAGGAGTCAGAAAAGGTGAAAGTTCTTCAAATGGTAACTAAAGTCTTGAAGGAAAGGGTGGTTTTCCCCTTTGTTTGGTAGGTTGGAAAAGACTACTGGCTTGCTTTTCAAAGCAACAACTGCAACATGATGACACTGCTCATGGTTATCTATGAATTTTAAAAGATCATTTGTGTATTACACCTCTTAACATTTTTCCCTACAACCAATTTCAAATTCAGGATTACTATATTATCTCCCTTGTTCTCTCCCCTCTAACTGATCTTACGAATGGTTATATTGATTCCACATAATTTTTTTAAATCATGAGACATCCTAGGAAAAGAAGGGGGTTCTGTCATGTGTCCCATTATAATCAAAGCCACAGCATCTACATTTAGACCCACCTTTATAACCTCGTCTCTAGCCTTTATGGTACAAGAACCCCTGCTTCAGCTGGGTTACCCCAGCCTGCCATGAGCATTCTTTGGCACTCTTACCCATTTTCCTTATTTATTCAAATACCATTCTCATAAAACTTGGCTCAGGTTCTATCTTTTTATTAAACGCTTCCCTGACCACTCCAGTCCCCTCATGATCTTGCCATCCTCTGACTTCCTACAGCATTTATTATCTTCCTTTCATCTGGCACATAGTCATATATTTACCTTCTTCTTTAAAAAAACAAAAAACAACATTTTTGCTTAATCTCTCCAACTAGAGATGTAATCATTTATTAAATAAAAAAAAAGAAAATCCTCTCTGCTGGCACATAATATGTATTCAAACTATATTTGTGGAAACATATCAGCTTTAGAAAACATAGCCTTTGCATTGTTTACATTCCGTCTATATTACATGTTCAAATAGATAGAATTCTCTCTCCACCCACACTAAAATTAACTGAAGTATTCTAAAGAAGTGTCTGCTTTAAGACTCAGCTGTCAACTCTTATTTTGGGGTAGCTAAATAAGCAAATGATCTGACATTTCTAAAATTTCAGTACGTATCCTACTTTCTCTAGTACAAGAAAAGGTCCGTTAACCTAAAATTCCTAGCTGTGAAATCCCCCTCTCTTCCTTTCAGCTCAAATTTTCCTTGAATGAAATGTTGTCTCCCACACATTTAACCTAAGAATAAAATAGCAACATATTAGAAGCAAGGCAAAAAGGCCGTCTTTCTACTGATGAGAGTAAAAGGCAAATTTAAGGTATTTTGTAGAAAACATCGTAAAATTGCCAAAATAGATATTCGTAGTTCCTAGCATAGGTTTTGTTTAGTCAGAATCTTCTCCTACTTCTTCACGTGTGAATTGGCGGCAGTCATGATCCTAAATCTGTTTTTTCCTACTTCTATTAGGTGAATTCTGGAGGGAATCCTTATGGGGCTTTTTTTCTTACAATTTGCAGAAAATTAGATCTATAGTCAACATTTACCCAGTTTCTATACTGTTCTCTCAGATTTTTGACACAATGTAAAATGTGGGCTTTCAAAGAGCGACAGGTCTAACACGAGCACAAATGAAATGACATTAAGGAATATGTTGGGTAAAAAAAGAAAGAAAAAGCAAGTTGTTCTGGACTAAAACTCTCCTAATATGAATCTCATGTAACATTTGCATAATATATGTGATTTACAGAGCACTTATTATATCATTTTCATCCTCATAAAGACCCTGTGAAGCGAGCTTTGGCTATATCCATATTCTCCCACCCACCCCCTACTCTCAGCTTTTTAAAGCAACTAAGGAAAATCCTGGTAATAGAGAGGATAGATATTTTTTTCCTAGGATCGTAGTGTTATTAGTAGCTGAGACAGGATACCGGCTCATGAATGGAGATCCGTGCTCTTCTCTCTCCGTGACTCAGGTCTTTCCTCAAGACAACGCTCTAGAATCAGACTGACTGAAAAGTAAACACTGTCCCCTCTAAGAAAGCCCCCCTTGCACCACTGTCCCTCCTTCAAGAGTTTACTATTTACCAGAGGCTTGGTTTATACACTATCCTTTCCACCTCAAAATTCCTAGAAGTGGGGAGAAAAACAACTTCCATAAAGATTTCACAAAATGTTATCTTCACATCTAGACATTTCTAGAAGTTTTACGCGACAAGGTTGTGATTCTAGAGCAGGGAACGTAGCAAGGAGAGAGGGCGGAATTTATACATTGGTGAGATTAGAAAAGACCTGCTAGCCTCCAGGCAGAGGAGAACGTCCCCCTCCCCCTCCCCCTCCCCTTTCTTAAGCTGACAGGCAGGAGCTGCACAAAGGCTGCCGGAGCCAACAGTGCCCAAATAAAGAAACTTTTTATTCATAAGAGGGGGAGGACGTTTGAAGGGTATTTAGCCTTCAGGGACTTTATAAAACTAAGTCAACCAATGGAAGGTTTATGTGGATGCTTTTTAGTAGCATTCAAGAATTAGGTTGCTGGCTTTTGTTTCTGGTTGGAATTGATTTTCACTGCTGGTGAAATTTAGAAGCTCATCATTAAAAAAAAAAAAAAATGACACTCCTAAGAAATCCCTCTGTAACAGGAAACGAGACTTGCCAAATCAGCATAACAATGGGAAGGTAGCATTTTCAAGAAAGCTTTTGTGCGAAGCCAAAGCTTCAACCCATTAAACCCTTGAATCACCGTGTGCAGTGGAGATTCAGTTGTGGCCACAGTAAGCAAATGGTCAACAGCTAATATTGCATCATAAGCACAGCTAGGTACCAGGCACAGCTCTAAGGCAAGTCCTTCTCACGCATTTATCCACAACGGGTAAAGTGTCAGAGGCAGGATTCAGGCAGCATTTTCTCCAGACACTATGCTCTCTAACCCTGACCATTTTTCCATCAGCTAGACTTTTTTATAGTACCACTTTCTCTTCCTGAAGATTTTGTTGAGATTGTAGGAGGCTCAAGGAGATGAGGAAAAAAATAGAAGACCTAGCAATAGCAATCTCCCATGGATGATTTCAGCCTATTTCTGCCGTGCTCACTAAAGACTGAGAAAGCGCTGAGGAATCGGACCGATGACCTGGAAAACCAGCTCAGATTAGGAAATGTCAAATCAGTGGGACTTGCTGAAGGCATGGAGATGAAAGCAAATGGGATTCTTTCCCACCCCTTTCATTTTTTTTTTAATTTTATAAAATGAAATTTAAGGAAAAGGGATGATATATAATTTTCTAGAACAAACCATGCCTTGTTGCATATCCAGCAAGGCCAATTTACTCACAGCCTCTGTGTTGTACAAATGGCAATTCTCAGAGAAAAGAAATAAATAGTAAGGAACTCACAGACTACAGCTAGTCTTTTGCAAAAATATTTGCAATACAAGTACATCAGAGTCACTAATTCATATTTCACTACGCTATGAACCTGAAAATTCTCATTACAAATAGCATTTCCTGAAGTGTCACCAAGATATATTGGCTGTCAAAGTGCCACTTCCTGATTGTCTCCTGAAGCCCAAGAAAAGTATTTATTATGCTGTTACATTATTTTTTTTCACAGTATAATGAAAATACATTAGTCTGCAGTAGGAGCCTTGATTCTTTCCCATTATATTTGTTCATATAATTACTAATCAGCCAAATTTAATAGTTTGCTAGTTACTACAAGAGTGTATTCTGAATTTCAGTTGGGAATAGGGATAAACTGGCTATTCATGACTCTGGAAAATGTATAGATGTAGGTATAAATTTCAAGAACGACTTAATGATTCTTATATGTTTTTGTAATTTAATGTGAGATCTTCCCAGGATAATATGGTTTAAAATAATAATCATAGGTAACTTTTATTGAGTATGTGCCGTGTTCTAAGTGTTTTATATGTATTAATGTATTTAATCTTCACATTTACCCTCTATAATCAGTCCTTTTGTCATCCCTGTTTTATAGACACAATCTGTAGATTACCAGTGAGCAACAGGCACACCTAAGATTCCCATTCAAGCAGTCTCTTCAGATGGTAGCTACAATTGTAGCAAGCATAGCATCAAATATAAAGTTGATGAGTCACTATGTGGTGCACCTGAAAGTAATGGAACATGGTGCGTCAACTATGCTCAAAAAATAAAATAAAGTCTGTCCATGAGTAGGTTTTTCAACTTCAGCACTATTAACACCTTGAACCAGATGTTTCTTTATGGCAAAGGGCTGTCCTGTACAATGTGGCGGTACTCAGCAGCATCCCCCGCCTCTTCTTAACAGCTGCCTACAGCATCCCTCTTGGCACCCCTCCCTGCAGTTCTGACAATCAAAAATGTCTTCAGACTTTGCAAATGTTCCCCCTGGGGGATACAAATGCCCCAGTCAGGAATCACTCCTCTCCTGTATACTGGCTCAAAAGGGGGTAATATCGCCCTCAAGAGGGCAAAATTTGGTTTTGGGGGTGCAAAAAATTCCTACTCTAATTCTGAAGCAAATATATACACAGCTACATGTAGTGCATAAGCACATGTACTGTATACGTCTAGTAATAGAATTTCATGTGTGGGATCAGGGGGGAGAAAAGTCTAAAATGCTCCTTAGGAGAGAAATAATGAGAAATACGTTGAGAAACAATAGGTTAGTGCTTGGCTCATAATCTCTGCGCTGTTCTACACAGTAACAAGCCAGATGGCAAGTCTGAACTCTTGAGATGAACCTTTATTTGAATGACTCTCCCTAAACGGTCAAGGAGATATTCTCTCTGACTTCCTCCTAGAATGAGACCATTACTTTCCCTTCCTGAGGGTTCAACATCATCACCTTAGCCCTAAGGATTGGAAAATTTGTAACACTGAGTTTGGGGTTCAACAGAACACTTTAGACTATTTTTCAAACATTTTCATTCCAGCAAAAACTACAAAACTATATTTGCCAAGAGCTATTTTTCTTAAACTTTTTAATCCTGGGTGTATTTCAAAGGAAATTTATCCATATGGTTCTCATTCATTTACTCTTAATTCATCAAGATGGTGTTTTGTAAAAGCCAGTTGACAACCAAGGAGCTGTATGCATGTTTTTTTAACTTGAACCAGGAAGTTGGGCTTTGCTTGTGCTAAATAGAATTTAAAACCCCTTAAGTTTTTCTATACTTGGCTAAATGTAATTTTCCCTCTTACTAATCATTAATTTGGAGTCTACTTTTTCATGTAAAATGTTTTATGGTAGAAGAAGCAAGAGAGAGAGAGAGAAAAAAAGCACTTTACTAAGAGAGAGACTTTCAAAACTGGAACTTAAGAACAAGGATGTGGCCAGAAAATTGTATGTTTGCAGAATACTTTGCTTCTGTAATCTGACTTGCACTAGGTTATACTTAGTAATACAAGAATTACATACCTCTTTTAGAAGGTGGGGTTGTAATTGCCAAGTATTTCTCTGTTTGGGATAATACTGTATATTTAGGAGGCTTGCTAGAAGCCCCTTGTCCTTCTTCCTCGATTCCTGCCCCCTAACAACTTCGTAGCTTTGCAGCACCCTTTCTTTTCTTTGAACATAGCCCCATCATCATCACTGAGAAAAAACAATGGGCTTCATTAAGAAGTGCTAATGTATTTGTATGAAAGAAAGAGAATAAAAATCAAACATGCATCTTTAAAAGGTACTTTATATAGTAATGGAATAAATTGTAGAACCCTAACTTTAAATGTAAATTTTTAACTTGTAGACACTCGATAATGCTTTTATGAAGAGAAAGGCACAATTTATACATGATAGGAGACAATGGGATCATTTCTCCCTTTCTATTACTATCCCTAATCAACCTTCTGTGTGTGAGGCAAATGCACTAATGTAAGCAAAAACATTAAATTCAAGGAATAAATCATAAAACACTGAGGATATTTTTAAAATAATAGAAAGATGTATTAAGCCAACATAAGACTGATTTAGGGCACCTGGGTGGCTCTGTCAGTTAAGCATCTGCCTTTGGCTCAGGTCATGATCCTAGGGTCCTGGGGTTGAGCCCCCTATCAAGCCCCACATCAAGCCCCACATTGGGCTCCCTGCTCAGTGGGGAGCCTGCTTCTCCTTCTTCCTCTGCCACTCCCCTGCTTGTGCTCTCTCTCTCAGGTAAATAAATAAAATCTTAAAAAAATTTTTTAAAAAAGACTGATTTAGAGAATATTCCCAAATTATTTTGTTATTTATGCATTTCTAAGTTAAGAAATAGGTACTTGGCCCCTCTTCAAATCTACTAAATCAAAGTCTCTATGAGAGGGGTCCAAAAATCTGCATTTTACAAGCTCCCCAAGTAATGCCTACACATAGTATTGAGAATTACTGATTTAGATAACAACCATAACTGATCATTGTGCTAACACAAAGATTATATTGGGCTAACACAAAGATTGGCTTAGCATGAGGCAAACATCTTACCTAGCATCAATTTTACTAAATAATTACAAAGACACAAGCCTTCAGAAACTTAGAGCAGAGAGAGGGTCTGGGCAGTGAGGATACCTTCCAAGATCCTTTCCCACATCAGCCACGCCCTTCTGGCCCTGAATAGTGGAGGTCTTCAAGTAAGGTCCACGGGGTTGCTTACACAGCGAGAGTATGTATTTTAACTAAAAAGCATCTCCACTCTGCCTCCATAGAGCTGTGGAGACTACGTGACTTTCTCCAGAAGCCATGTCTGGATTCTACTTATTCACTGTCATTCTTAGCCAAGGTCACTTTCAGAGATAAAGTCTCTTTCTCCTAGCAAGTATAATAATTTACCCGTCCAGCTGAAAAGGAGAAATGGCTCTTTTATGTCCCTTGGGGGTGTAAAGTGGATTGCAAGCTGACTGCTTTACCTTCCTCCTCCCCAAAATAAACATAACGAGCATTCTATCCCTCTGGGTAACCAGACCTTAGTAATACAGGGACATGGGAGCCGGTCCACAGGAACATATGATAGGGGGGTTGTTTTTGCAGGTTGCCCTTGGGCCTTTCCTATCTTTTTTACCCTGGTTTCCATTACCAACATTCATCCAAAGTTTTGTACAACTAAAACTTATAATGTAACTGAGCTTCTTCTCTGATACTACTTCTAATATTTAGTTATGGGTTAATTTTTCTCACCTAGAGGCTAATTGTTTCTGATCAATGACTGCTTCCGTTTATTGATATAACATCCAAGCTGATAGAAATAGAAATACATAAGAATTAAATTAATCACCATTTTAAGATTTTGGTGATAAAAGGTAAATATTGTTGCTCTTTCCAGAGTTTAAATTAATTCTAGACATGATAGAGGCTCTTGGTATGTTTGTAAGATAATTAAAGACAAATAAAAATTTTAAATAATTTTTAATACTTTCATCTTGAAGTGAAAATACCATACTTCCCTTTCACTGAGTATTTAGGTTGGATTAATATGGTGTAAGTCCACTTGTTCATTAGAAAAATGGTTTAGTTTTTAAGCTTAGAAAAATTGTACTTCAAACTTACTACATTTTAAAGATTCAAAATGGCAAAAGTCACTGTTTTCAAGACTTATAAAATGTATCTGTGGTCATGGTACCTACAGAAAGTTGTTGGAAACCATAATGATGATTCTAATCAATTTTTCAGTAGCAAGTACTCACCCTATACTTTTCTATATAGGAAGATATCCAAAGGATCCATTGTCCATGGCAATGACAGGAACACTATCCAGCTGTCTGGGGCAGCAACAGCAGGTTAGTGACCACTTAGAAAACTGCTTGTACCTTAGAGTCAGCCTCCCAGTATAAGGCTTCCACTGAGCATTATATAGAAAGCTCACAACATACAGTACTTTTCAGTCAAACATGACATAGTAGTTCAGTTGAACACTTAAAGTAGCGTTTACAAAAAATCAGATAACAATATGTTAAAGTACAAAATTTTAAGGTAGAGACTTGCTACAGAAGATAGAATGGTGAATTCAGGGAAATTGGAGGAAAAGAATTGGGGAAGGTTGCATGAAAGTTAGGTTATGCTGGGCCATTCAGGCATTCTGCTGTATTTTTTTTTCTCACTTATCAATACATGTTTCTTACAGCCTAATGAGATAAAATTATTTTGCATATTTAACCAAATATCTTTTCAGTTTTGTGCTTCAAACTACTGTAAGTAGTTTTTGCTAGAGAAACAGAGTCGTCTTCAAGTTAGGTTTCTGAATGTTAATGATTCATGTAACTTTAAGCTTTCTATTAGAGATGTTGCTAGTACCTAAGGGAACCATTGACTACAAACTTTCAGCTCCCATAAGACACAGCAGGGAAAGTTTTTAAAAAGGTAATGACAAAGCATTGTTTTTTGAGTTTTTATCTCAAAAACATTCACCGTCAGGGAGACTTATGATCAAGAAACAGAAATTACAGGTATTTACTAGCTCTGATAGAGTTACATGACCAGAATATTTTAGTGTTGTGTCTATAATAATTAGGACTAACTGTAATTCATAGAGCAGAGCGGAGATATGAATTCTCAGCTCTGATTTTGGATCTTGTCTCTCTACTTGAGAAAAAAGGGAACTGAGATATAATTCATTATTTCTATAAAGGAAACCACACAGGGGCTTTCATTCCAAATGAATCCAAAGATGAATCTTGAATAAAAGGACTTTTTTTTTGATGCTGCATTGAATAGAAAACGTATTAATAGCTTTTTTCTTTTTATAATTGTCGAGTCATGAGATGTTATGAATATTTGAAGCATAGGAAGACAATGTGTTTTTTCAAGGTGTTTTTCTTTAAATCTTGCTTGTAGATATACCCAAATATAGCCAGGAAGTTTCATTCGAAAGCTATTGAAGCAATCCAGGTAAGAAATAGTAGTGGTCTGATTGTAATGGAGGTGGTGAGAAGGATGATCAGGGTCCAGGTAGATTTTGTATTTCTGCCCCTTAAAGTCTCTTCTCAACACAGCAGTCCAAGTGATTTTGTTAAAAAAAAAATTAACTCAGATCATACTACCCCAATATTGAAAGCTCTCTGATGGCTTTCCATTTATCCAAGCCAAAGCCAAAGTCTTTGCAAAAAGGAGAGTGACTACATATTTTATTATCCAAACCAGAGCCCTGCTGAATGTTAAAGACTGACTACTATTAACTACATCAGAACAATGAGTTTAAATTTGGGCTAGTCCAGACAAAATGATATGACCCTGTATCATCTGAACTTTCACTACATCTCTAACTTTGTCCACAGCTTTATCCCTTGACAGCAACAGCTACACCTGGCCTCCCGGATTTCCCTTTGCTTGGTATGCTCTTCCTTCACAGACCCAAATGGCTCTACTCACTTCCTTAGACTTTATTTCAAAGTCAGCTTCTCAATGAAGACTTCCCTGGCCAACTCATCTAATATAGTGATCCTAACTAACTTTTCTAGCTTCCTTATTGCTTATTTCTCCCAATAATACTTATCCACTTGCTAACATACTATATATTTACCTCATTTTCTCTTTTTGCTATCTCCTCTACTGGGATGTAAGGGCTATAAGAGAAAGAATTTTGTTTGTTTTGTTCACAAATGAGCTTATGAAGGCTAGAAAAATATGTTACACATAAAAGCACATAATAAGTACTTCTTAAACAAGTGAATGAATACATGAATGGGAAACCTTGCCATTCTAACCCTATAAAGTATGCATTTCTCTTAAGATTGGACAATCAATATTAGGACCATGAACATTAGATTTCTATATTTCAGCAGTGAAATAATGCTTATTAACGCATAGCACAATTTGACCAGTATACATGATTATATAGAAATTAAATAACCTAAAGAAAATGAGCTATATAGGAAAGACAAAAAACTGCTTAATTTCCGAACTACACATGCCCCTCAATACATTCTGGTAGATTCTCCTCAGTAGGGTAGGACATTTCTCTCCATGAAATTTCAAATAGATAACAGGATAATGATAACATCAACAACCAAAATCCCTGGGATATGAGGTAAAATGGTCATAGAAACTTGAAATTTGTAGTAGTTGACTTGGTACAACACACTCTTTTCTTGTATCTGATACATGCATTTAAATTAATAAATTTCTTTCTCAGGATGCCTGGGTGGCTCAGTTGGTTGGGCGTCTGCCTTTGGCTCAGGTCATGATCCCAGTGTCCTGGAACTGAGCCCTTCATTGGGCTCCTTGTTCAGCAGGGAGCCTTCTTCTCCCTCTGCCTGCTACTCCCCCTGCTTGGGCTCTCTCTTTCACTATTTCTCTCTCTGTCAAATGAATAAATAAAGTACTTATAAATAAATAAATAATTTCCCTTTCAGTATCACTTTAGCTTCATTGTATAAATTTGAATGTGTATTTATTTAGCTTTTAAATTTTAATATGCCTTCATAATATTTACATTATTCTTTTACTTTTTTATTATCTTCCAGATACTCATTTGGGCTATATTTTCATTATCAGTTTCCAATTTTATTGCCAATGTCATATAAAATAGTTTATCGGTAGATTCATCTTATGATTGTTGAGACTTTTTTTGTGACTTATAGCTGACTTTCTAAAATATTCCACATGGTTGGAACGAACTCATGTTCATGTTTCTAAATGTCTGTTACTTTGAACTTAACTTTATTGTTCAATACTCTATATTGTAATAGTTTTTTGTCTACTCTATCAATTTCTGACAGAGCCATGTAAAATAACTCTTTATGATTTATTAATGTATTAATATCTTCTTGTCCAACTGTCAATATTTCTTTAAAATTTTTAAAGTTTTCCGGTTAGCTGCTGTGTCAGTTATCAATCTATTGCCTCTCAACTCCAAACCTACCCTTCCCTGTCTGCTTGTAATTCTGGGAGAGTTCTCCCCTGCCAGATGGCATGATGTCAAGCTTTATCAGTAGAGGGCTCTGGAGAAATATCAGAAGACTTATTTTCCTGGTCTCCTGGGCTTTGCTTCTTTTTGCTCCTGTGGCACTGGGCTGGTGTGCAGGGTATTTGAGAAAATTCACTCCCCACATCTGGTGAGTCCTGTCTCATCACCGCAGATAGGTTTCCAGCAGCAGGTGGCATCCTTTAGGACAGTTTCTAGAGAGTCTTGTGGATACCCAGGCAAGTTTTCCAGTGGTAGCTTCCCAGTGAGCTTAATAGCACCCACTACTGCCACTGTTTGCAGCTTCTTGGCACCTTTTCTGAGAACATAGATATTACCCCAGCTGACTTCCCTCCCAGCAAATTTAACAGTACCCTCTGCAGGCAGCTTCCCTTATTTGCACACCCACGCTTATTGCATTTCTGAATTGCCAAGAGGTGGAGCAGCCTCAATGTTCATCAACAGATGAATGAATAAAGAAAACGTTGATTTGCATATAATACAATATTATTCAACCTTAAAAGGGTGGTTGGGGAAAAAAGGAGTTGTTCAATAAACATAAAGTTTCAGTTTTGCAAGATGAAGAAGTTCTAGAGGTCTGTTGCATAACCCTGTGCATATAGTTAACATTTTGGTACAGCACACTTAAAAATGGTTAGGATGGTAAATTTGATGTTGCATATTTTTGATAACAATGCAAAATTCATAATAATATGTTTTATCTCAAGGAGTGTTCAGAATTTAGCTAGAGATCTTTTTTCTAGGCTTTCAGGATGCATTTTACTTCAGTCTAAAGACCCATGTCTTTCTTCAAGTATAAACAACTCTTAGCCGTTATTCCTTTAAATATTGCCTCCTCCAAAATCCTTTCATTATCTCCTTCTGAAACGTCTTCTAGAAATACATGACTTATTCTATTGTCTGTGTTAGTGTTCCATTCAGCTTTTCCTGACCTTCATCTCACTGTACTTAATTCTGGGTGATTCTTTTGCAGACTTACTCTTTAATTCAGTAATATTGTATTATATTTAATCCTTATGTTCTTAAATAGACCCAGCATGTTTTAAATTTTAGCAACTATACTTTTCTTTTCTACAAGCTCTATTTTTTTAAATTTTCATTCTATTCAATTTTGTAGTTAAATTTTCAGGCCCTTGTTTGATCTCTTTAATCACTTTAAGCATTATAATTTTATATTATAATCTCTCCAAGTCTGTTCCATTATTTCAAGTTCTTAGGATCCTAATACACTGATTTTCAATTATGGGTGGTTTATTTCTACATGTAAAGTTGGTAAGTTGTTTCATGTGTACTCATATTCAACAGTGTTTTAGTTTGTTTTCTGTTTCATTTTCTTTTGCTTTTTCTGCAAGGGTATCTTGTGTCATAAGGTTCTCCTACATCTTTGCTCTTACCTAGTGGTTTTGAAAGCCCTGAATGAGTTTTTATTTTCAGGTTTTGCTTAAAAATTCCTATACCTTAGGAACAGGATGCCACAAAGGGACTGTGCCTTTAGAATCCACATTCATGCAGTTCAAATGTTATTTTTTCACAGGTGATGTTTGTCTCCCTGCCCCAACTCCTATGAATTAAACAGATTCTCCTTTGCTCTTTCTCCATGCAGAAGATAAAATTTTCTTCATCCCTTTTAGACAATTTGGGTAATATTTGATTCCAACTTTACACAGGAGCATGAGTTAAAGATTCCCACCAGCCTAAACTCAAAGTCCTGTTTCCCAAACCTGGCTCCCAGCCCAGAAGGTCTAAATCTCCCTCTAAATATTCATGGGCCCCTGTGATATCAGCTTCTCTTCACCACAACTCTGGTTTTGAGTTACCTTTAATTCAACTAGGAATTTTTCTTTCTTTCTTCTTGTAATAGATACAAAGGCATACATAGACGTATAGCTAGCTCTCCAGATATTCCACTATTTCTATATATTTGGAAATAGAGAATTCCTTATGCATAAACTTTATCTTGCAGGTTGCTGAAAGTACACTCAACATATCCACCTGCGGTTGCAAAAACTGAGGCACAGAATTACTAAGAGACTAGTTCACAGTTAGTGGCAAATCTGACTCTGGACACCACACTCCTGACTCTTGATAAGAGTTCCCCTTTGTTTTTACCACATAATGGTAGTTAAGGTATACATACTCCTCACAATGTGCTAAAGCAAAAGTAGATAGGATCTTATCCATGAACTTTTAAAATTTAGGCTATATAGACTCCAGAATTTACATAAAATAAGACAGGAAATGTTTCCCTGAGAATCCAAATTTCTGTTTTTAATGATCAAAAATCTTTACCAATATGCATATATTTGTATACATATAAAATTGTGCATGTGTATACAAATATATATGACATAAATAACTAAAATTTGAGTACTTGCCACATGCCAGACATTTTTCAAGTCGCTTAACCTTACAATTCTCATGTTATTCTCACACTGAGTTTTGGCAACCTATGATAAGCATGATTTGAAAGGAAAATAATTTTTTTTCTGTACTAATGCAGTTGTGAAATGACATGAACCCTAGTCTTATCTCCAACTTTGGGATTAATGTGACCCACAAAAGAGAGCTCTCCTAATGCTGTCAAACATAAAGGAGAAAAACAGAAAAATCAGGAGAAGAAAAATCATTCCACCATAAAGAAGAAAACCCAGTTTTTTCAACACTCATTCAGCCTTGGCTCCTAGATTAGAAAAGGGGCAAGATTTGGCCTGATTCCAGTGTGTTTGTTGCATTATCTAGTTGACAGGACAAAAAGAGAAAATATATATATGATTTTTCACCCTCCCATGTGTTTCCCCAAAGCTGTTGGGATCTAGAAACTTCAATTATCTTAAAATAATTCCAGATATCTGAGCAATGCTTAACTTCTCTCAATCTCTGCTAAGGTTTATCTCATCTTTTTCATTTGAAATGTTTAACTCACAGGACTACACATGATTTCCCAATGTTAATCTTATTAAGCCCAATTTTAAAAATTATAGAAACTGTGAACGTGAAAGTGAGTAAACTTTGGGAAGTAAACTGAGTTTCATGGCCATACTTCTAAATGGCATTGCTGACTACCAAAAGGTATCCTGTGCAGTGGAAGAATATCTCTCATCATATAGTACACAGAATAATAGTAACTGTAAAATCTAATACTTCTGTTACTTAGGCATCAAAATCATAATCAGGTATAAAAGCTTAAGGTCTGGAATGCTATACAAGAATGATTATGTAGGGACACCTGGGTGACTCAATGGGTTAAAGCCTCAGGCTTTGGCTCAGGCCATGATCTTGGGGTCCTGGGTTCAAGCCCCACATCGGGCTCTCTGCTGAGCAGGGAGCATGCTTCCCCTCTCTCTCTCTGCCTGCCTCTCTGCCCACTTGTGATCTCCATCTGTCAAATAAATAAATATTTTTTTTAAAAAGCTTTAAAAAAAGAATGATTATGTACTATACTTATTAAAATATACATATATCTGATTTTTTCTAGTCAAAGATATTAAATAGTCTTTCCTATTACCATTTATTGAGTTATTACCATTTGACAAGTTTACCTTCCTACTGTATATATTTTACCTTCTTACTCTATGTCAGTCACTTTATTTAATTTTATAACTTTATAAGGCTGGATAATGACTTTTTCCTGCATTACAGATGAGAAAACAGTTACCAAAAAAAATAAAATAAAATAAAATTAGGGTTTGATCTAAGTCCACATGGCTTATAAATGATAGAATTAGTATTTGAATCTAATCAGTCTGACTTTAAAGCCGTAGTGATGCATAATGTTAGCCAGTCACATAAATTAAGTACATATTTCATGATTTCATCAAGATATCTGACATAACATTTTAGGTAAACCATACATACTCCACAGAGTCATTAGTGCAACAGTGCTACCACCAACCACTTGTTACTTACCAGTTAGCTAGAAAATAATAGCTAAGATGAAAATAATATGTGAAAATAAGATGACAAATTAGATTAAAATAAAAGTAATCAAAATAAGATACTATAAATCTCACTTCCTTCTTTTACTAGCTGTGTAAACTTGGGTCAGTTATTTGTCATTTTTTCTCAGTTTCCTCATCTGTATCATGAAAATAATAATAACACCCACTTCAAAAGACTTTTGTTAAGATTAAGGCAATCCATATGAAGCCCTTATACTAGAGTTTCACAGATAGGAAACAATCAGTAGACGTTAGCATGCGTTGTCACTTTTGGTAGTTTTAGTATGTTTTTTTTTTTTTTTTAAAGATTTTATTTATTTATTTGTCAGAGAGAAAGAGGGAGAGAGAGCGAGCACAGGCAGACAGAATGGCAGGCAGAGGCAGAGGGAGAAGCAGGCTCCCTGACGAGCAAGGAGCCCGATGTGGGACTCGATCCCAGCACGCTGGGATCATGACCTGAGCCGAAGGCAGCTGCCCAACCAACTGAGCCACCCAGGCGTCCCAGTTTTAGTATGTTTTTAAAAATAACACAAAGCTTGTGAAGAAAAACTGAAATATAATAAATAGGCATATAATTAAATAAATAAGCCAGGGAAATAAAATATTTTGGAAAAAAATAGAGAAAAAAATATTAATATAAAAGCAAAAATGAAAGGAGCTAAGGAAAAATTAAGAGACAGAAACTAAAAGACTTAGAGTTAAGCTAATATTATGGGAAATCCCTTTTAAAATGCAAAAATGTAAGATTAAAACAGTAAGCTAGGGGCACCTGGGTGGTTCAGTCAGTTGAACGTCTCACTCTTGGTTTCGACTTAGGTCATGATTTCATGGGTTGTGGGTCAGGCTTAGGAAGGAGTCTGCTTGAAATTCTTTCTCCTTCCCTCTCCCTCCCCTCTGCACCTCCCTCCATTCATGTGCATTCTCCCTCTCTCTCTCTCTCTCTCAAAATAAATAAATAAATAAATAAAATATTTTTTAAAAACCTGAAATAAGCTAAAAGCAGATGAAAATAAGCAAAAGTAATATCTTTAGCATTTCAAACCTTTCTTCAGAACTCTTTGAGTGGGATGTCTCACAACCTACAGTCCCTCTTTTAAACAATAATAATTACTTGACCTTATATGTTTGAAAATCTCTTCATCATCACCATCACCATCATCATCATCATGATGGCAGCTAACATTTACTAAGTTCTTGCTATGTGACAGGGAGTATTTTAAATTCACATTCATTACTTCACTTAATTCTTACCATAAGACTATAAAGTTTATATTCTTAATATCTGTTTTACAGATATGGAAACTGAGGAAGTTAATGAACTTGCCCAAGTTTAGACCTCTAGTACAGGGTAGAATCAGGATTTCAACCATCAAGTTCAAGGTAAGTAAAAAGAGACATGTTGATAAGGGAGTGCTGAAAACCAGAACTTTAAAGGAAAGAAACAGGCATTTAAGATAAATTTTTGAAATCTTTATGATTTGTCAGGTAAACACCCTTATCATCACTCCAAGAAACCTATTGTAAAGATCAATGTCACTTTTCAAGGGCTTAGCATCAGATTTGTGGTTTGGGCTTGATATGTTGTGGTTGGGGACGAATGGGAATGTTCAGATTGGTCTTTAAATAACAGCATGATGACTCCACAAGACTTATTACATGAGGTCATACAAAGATTAATGAAGGTTGTCAGAGTTTAACCACATATTAAAACCAAGATGTTTGCACACATTTTCCACCTCTCCTTCTTTATAAATTAATCTCTATTTTAGAGTGAATAAAAGCATGCAAGTAAACAAGACATGTTCTGTGATTTCATCAATAATATAAAAGAAGGCCTTTTGCTATATGTTAAGTTCTAAACAAAGAGAAGGAGGTCAAGGAGAGAAGGTACTGAATTGATTTTTTTTCCTTTCTGGAATGAATCATGGGCAGAAATTGCAAGGATAGGTGAAGAGGAATTTTGTCAAAGCATTTCTAAATATCTTCAACGTCTTTGCCACATTTGTGTAACAGTGAAGAACAATGATAACAAAGGTTCTCACATTTAGTAAACAAATGTAAAAAAAAAGTCTTCAAATTATAATGTAGACTATTTCTTTCTAGGAACAGACTGTTCATTCATTAACTGAATGAGTTTGTATTGCTATGGTATTTGGTAAAGTAAATTATAGTTTTAGACAAGATCATATCCTCTACTTTGTCAAGAGTTAATTTTTGGAAATGAATTTGCTTTGCCTTGATCAATATAGGGTCATGCAATTAATAATGTAAGTTAGTAAAAGAATATCATTATATTCTTATTTCATCTCCTTAAACTCTTCTTCATAATTACTTCTTTTTTCTGTTTTGTGAAGGCAGTATTTGAAAGGCAAAATTGAAAAAAAAAGATAATAAGATCGTTTGATTCTTGGATCTGTCATGTAAATGGACCTTTTCCAAGTTTTCAAAATAATGTCTATTTCTGTAATTAGGGCTTGGAAAGCTAATTCAGAGAATAACATTAAACTTAACCTTTTCCTGAACTGAACTGAACTTTTTGGGGTTCATAAGAATTCAGTTCACTTCTTGGAACCTTGAAAAAATATGCTGTTTTTAATTATCATGACTATCAGAAATAGTTCATTGTCATTATTCTATATTAACCAGGCATGTGTCAGACTAGCACAGTTCAATGCAATATTTCATGTTTCTTGCCTTTGACCTCCATCATCTTCCTCATGCTTAGCGTCTATAAGTGATTAATTGTTACAGTGGGATTGATGGCTATAAATAGTAACAACAATAAGATATGAAAGGTTAAGAACTTAAAAAATTTTTAGGAAAAAATGAGATTATATAAGCTAAAAGAGGCCAGGAATTTTCAAAATAGTTGATAGGCTACCCCACTCCCCGGGTGTAGAGAGCCATGCTCACTGTGTGACTGTTCATTTTATTTCCAACTTGGAATTTTACTCCTAGGCCCACATTTTGAAATTTTTATTCAAAATAACCCCACTTCTGAAATCCCCCTCATGATTTCAACTTCTTCTTTTCCTACATCCTCTCTCATATAAAAATTGTTGTTTAATCTTATCATTGTCTTCTGGTATTTGACCTATGATATGATGGCAATGATGATTTTTATGAAGAATTTTATATATAGTTCCTCATTTAATATTCAAAGGTAGGTATTTTAATTTTCCACATTTGACAAATGAGAAAATACCACTTGGAGAGGCTGAATTGATCAGCAGTATTCTCTCTATGCAATAGTCTGCCTAAATACAAAGCTCATGTTCTTTTCTTCTTCTTCTTTTTTTTTTTTTTTTTTATTTTTAAAATTTATTTATTTGAGAGAGAGAGAGCACAAGCAAGGGGGAGGGACAAAGGGAGAGGGAGAAGCAAACTCTCTGATGTGCAGGGAGACCCGTGCAGGGAGACCCATGCAGGGCTCAATCCCAGGACCCTGAAATGATGACCTGAGCCAAAGGCAGATGCTTACCTGACTGAGCCACTCAGGCGCCCCCAGATCTCATGTTCTTAATTACCACAAAATATGCCCTCTGTCTTCTTTACTTTCATTCCTATCCATACCCATGCCACAATCATGTCACCAATACGGTCTATAATATCTTTCTTGATTTTGTGCCAGACCGAATATTGTGCTACTTTCAAATCCTAGAGCAACCCATTTGTTTCCCTGCTTTTGCTCTCAGCCTCTGAGAAGAAAATTAAGTTCCTGTACTCAAAGACTATATTATAAAAATATTATTTCAAACTTCAGTTAGAGCCTTAAATATACACAGCAACATTTTCACTAATTTTTAAGTTACTTCCCATTCTCATGCTTCACTCAAGCTACCCAGAGTCCACACAAGTCTCTCAAGGCCTCCAATTCTGCACCAACTCTTTGTAACCTTAGAAGAACTCAGGTTCAAGAAAGAAAGAAAGAAAGGGAGGGAGGGAGGGAGGGAAGGAGGAAGGAAGGAAGAAAAAGAACACATTCAAATTAAAAAGTCTATAAACTTTCTTACTCTAAATCTCAAAATAATGGACATCAAGAATTCTTGACTTCTTCAACTTACTTAATTGTAGCAGAATTTTGGGTTTTGTGAGCATTTTTTTCTAGCAAAAAAAGACAATGATAGTCATTGGATTCTCCAAAGGAGTCTGTGATCCAAAAGGTTATACAGAATTGACCTAAATGTTCACCCTTTTTGTGAAGAAGCACATGAACTTCTTCCAAATTTAGAATTATTATATCTTCCTGGGAAATTGATGCTTTTTATCTTTATGAAATACCTATTTTTTAATTCTAATAATGCTTCTTTGTTTGAAATACACACACACAAATGTAAGTGTACCAACTTGTTTTGGTTTTCCAAAACTGATGAAAGATATCAAGCCCTAGATGCAGGAAGTGCTGTGACCCCTAAATAGTATGAATACAAAGAACCTCACGTTATCACTTGGGCAGCTTGTCTGGTTGTTTTCAGCAGGAAGTTTGTTCTAAACCCCTACATCATAATTGCAAGAGGTACTATGAATTTCTTCCAACATTAAATCTGCCACCTATCCTTCTCATTCATTCATTATTCTGGCGTTTTTTCCCCTCTACTTTATATTTATCAGGCATTTTCTACTATGGCAGCTTTATGTTAGGGAAATATTCTGACGTCTTACCTCATCAAAGTCACCTAAGTCTCTTTCTCATAATTGCTAAGCCAATGGCCTTGTTTTAGTCTATGATCAAGTGGACTTACTTGCATGAGTTGATGCTATTGATTTACCTCTCATTTGTTAAACCCATTAATCCTTGGTTTCTTTGCCTCTGTCTGCTCTTGTTTCTCTTCTTACCTCTCCAAATACCCTTTGTCATCCTTTCTTCCAATACTTATCTCTAAAATTTGGTTTGCTTATGGTTCTTCCCTCAGTCACCTTTACTTCTTACTATATCCTCCACTAAATGGTTACATCATCACATGTAACTTTTAAATGAATAAGTTTTTAACTGCTGTTCAATTCTTTCTTCTGTTACAAGTCTCAATTTCCAACTAACTCATTAAAATTTCAGTTTTGTCATTAACTATTTCATCTTAAAAAGATCCCAAAGAACAGTCTTTTCTCTGTTTCTTCTACCAAACTGATCATATTTATCATACACAAAGTGTTCCATATCTCATTTCATGATATAAAGCATCAATGTGGGTTCATCTTGAACCTCTCCCTTTATTTTTCCTGTCAGATCCTGTTTCTGAACACTACTCAAATCTCAATTTGAATTCTCAAAGTCATATCCTAATTACCCTTCCTATTTTCTTCAGTCTAAGAGATAAGGAAAACAAAAGTGGTTCACATTTATTGAATGCTTGTACAGTTGCAGACAAACTATAGTTATTACCTCATTTGATCCTCATAACAAACCAGTGAGATAAATGTTTTCATCAGTATTTTAGAGATGGGGAAATTGAGACTAATAAAGATGAAGTAATCTATCAAGGTTGCATAACTGAAAAATGGAACAGTTGGATTTGAACACAGGGAATTTTGGCTGTTAGCAACTATGCCTATTTCCCATGCTTTGTGACTTGATTCTTCTAATAGCTACATAAGTGGTTCTCTAGCTGTACACAACCCTTTTTAATCAAACTTCCTGATTCTCACAAGTCATTTTTCTGAAGATAAATCTTACCATATTTCATCCTTGCTTAAAACTCATTTTGATGGCTCTTCATTGCTCTCAGAATAGAATGACATTCTGATATTATCAAGTCTTGCCCAGTTTAATTCCCCCTATTTTGCTGCCACCCCTCCCCCACCAACATTCCCAATAATCACATGTATCAATCCCTTTTCTGAACTTTCATCTATACTTTATTCACCTATACCCTTCCACTTTTTTTTTGACCCATCTTCTAATTAAATGTCTCTGTTCAAATATTGATTCCTCTACTTTTCTCCTGATTTTCCTCACATTTCTCAAATTGATATCAATGCTGTATCAACACATATTATAGTTAGTTGTACACACTTGTCTATTTAATGCCATTGCTATATAGTATAATGACATTATATTTTTTTATTTTTTTATTTTTTTTAAATATTTTATTTATTTATTTGACAGAGATCACAAGTAGGCAGAGAGGCAGGTAGAGAGAGAGGGGGAAGCAGAGGCCTTAATCCACCGAGCCACCCAGGTGCCCCTATTTTTATATTAATATATCTATTAAGGAGCACTGATTATATGCCAGTGATAATTCAGAGTAGACTTTTAGTATATTCTGGGCCAGTAAACATTACTAGACCTCAAGGCAAATGCCATACTCTGTCCCACAACTACTAAGTGTGCTATGCACTTTGTGTGTTTTATTGCACTGAGACATCTCTTTATGCCAATTATTCTGTGTTCTTATGGAGAGTTCTGATTTACTATGGTTGACAAAAGCTGTACAGATAATAATGCTAGGCCTGCCAAAAAGAAACAAAGGAAAAGGTTCGTGTTGTATGTTAAAATGAAATTTTTACAGAAATTGTGTTTTTTTCCCACAGATATGGTCAAAGAAATATAAAGTAAGTAACAGCAGCATCTAAAAAGCAGCAGGACTTTGATATTATGGAAAGTATCATAAATTTAACTCCATCTTGAAAGGATTCAAAATAATTATATGAATAGTAGTCAAAAAATGATGGCTAGACATATGTTAAGACTTCAGATTATTAAAAGAGACTTTTAAAAATGACTGACAATTTTTTTTAAAGATTTTTTATTTATTTGACAGAGAGAGAAGTCACCAGTAGGCAGAGAGGCAGACAGAGGGGGAGGAGGAAGCAGGAGCTTGATCCCAGGACCCTGAGATCATGATCTGAGCTGAAGGCAGAGGCTTAACCCACTGAGCCACCCAGGTGCCCCAATGACTGACAATTCTTAATGCCAGGAATGCATCTCCATAGGGACAGGACAATAATGACTCTATAGTATTAGGTAAAAACCCTTTGTTCGTGTCTATTTCTTCAACATTTCACACAGTATCCAGCACTGTGTATGAGCTGAACAAGTTTTTTAAAGATCGTATAGGGATGTGAGAAGAGAAGAGGGTAGGGAAGCATAATGGTTTGCATGTGGTTTCTGGATTTACCGTACCTGGTCCATGTCCCAGTTTTACCACTTACTAGTTCTATTTCTGTATTTTCTTTCCTTCAATATCCTGTTTTAGATATTAACCTACAAAAGAAATTGAAAAGAAGTGGCTATGGGCACACACATATGCACACAGGAATACACAACCATGGGACCCAAGGGAAAGGGGTTTCCAAAAGGATGTGAGTCAATAGTATTGAATATGGCCAAGAAATCAAGAAAGATAAGCAATGGACATTTCTCCCCAAATTTAGAGAAAAGGTTTTTGTTGATCTTGGAAACAGTAGTATAAAACCAATTGCAATAGATAAATGAAAGAAAGCAAAGAAGGAGAGGTAGGAATAATAGACAATTATTTCAAAAGTTTTAGTCTGAAAGAAGAGAAAGAAAAGAATAGAGTGAGAGTTGAAGGAGCATGGTGGACAGACTGAGGGTTTTGTTAGTTTGTAAATGGGAGAGACTATTAATAGATGGAGTATCTTTATGAAATGAATGGTTAATACAATTGTCTTTTAAAATATAATAAACACTTGTCTTTCGTATATATATATATATATATATATATGAATAGGTGGTTCAATATATATATATATAGAATATATATTCAACGTATACTGAATTCAATATATATTATATATATATATATATTCAAACCAGTACATATATAAATACATACATTCAAAATATTCAAAGAACCCAAGTGATGGAAAGGCCATAGAAGCAGAAAATTAAAGAATTCCAACAACACATATTTTCATATTTCCATAAGAGGGTATTTTGAGTAGGGACTACTTGCACATAAAAGCCAAGCAAGGACTCCATTAAATAACAACAAGTGGGCCAATGGTCAATGTGTGGATTGTGTGAATTACCGTCACACTTGTTTTACTCTTTTTATCATGGCTTTGGAATACAGTGGAAACCATGAACAATACCATCAAAAAACCATGAGCACCTAAAATTGAGAAAAGTTCTATCAGAGACTTCAAAAATCACAGCAATAGAAACTCTAGACATTAACACTGATAGTAAATATTAATATCAATAATACTTTAGTATTAGAATTGATAGCATTTGTATTAATACTATTAATAATGGTAACATTAAGTATCGGCAACATTAATGTTAATACTAGCAATAAACTTAAAGCCTTGCCTGGCAAACAGTCATATCTTGCCTTCTGAGGATGTATAGCTAGAGCATATACAATGGGCACATGATGTAGGAGGCAAAGACATCTGACAGGACAGATATATTTTATAATAACAAGAATAAGTTTAGACTACGCAGCATCTCAAAAATATCTCAAGTCCTTTACTTACCCAAAGGCTCACTCAATGGATGCCTTTCCCAATCCAACTTATATAAACCAAGTGGAGTGGTGAAGGTAGCAGGGGCAGCAAGCACAAGGGATTTATTCATAAGAATGTTTAATAGCAAAAGTTCTCTGCTTGTCCCTCTCTCTACATATGCTGAATGATAGAATGGATTAGTGCTACTTACAGCAATAAATTTGCAACTCGGTTTTTAGCCAGGTATGGGGCTAATGATATATCCAGAAGATTAACAGTAATGTTTAAACTGCTTTTCTTTAATCAATTCACAAATATTTATTGGGACATTTAGAAAAATTAGAAACTATAAGTTTGCCTGGTTTTGCAGGGCTATAAGCTTTGGAGTGGATCCCACTGCTGTGTTCAGGCTTTGTGAGAAAACAGCCAGATATAGGGTGAGTCCTGAAGGTTGATCCATCGTAAAACTTACTCCCACCTCCTTCTGTGAAAGGCTTCCTGGAGAAAAGCTTAAATAAGAAGGAAGCTGGAAGGTGGGGGTGGGCAGAGGGTAGAGGTGGTTGGGGGAGCTAGTACAGCTGTGGGTCATTAACAATAATCACAGCCCGCCAGCATGAAAGGAAGCAGAGCAGTGAGTATCCCCTTTTTCCCTTTCCCTGTAAGAAGCCATCTGGACAAGGCAGTTTAGAATAAATGCTAGTAAGGGAATTTTTATTCTATCTGACTTTATTTAAAGTCCTGGTGTAGACCACGCCTTTGCTTTAGCGTTGGCTTTGAAAGTTGGGAATGAGAAACCCCAAAATAAAAGCACACCTCTAGGTTTGCAGCACCGACGGTGTTGTCCTAAATGAAAGTTCACAGCAAAATGGGGAGCTTATTCTCTGCACTGGATGATGGAGAGGAGAGTGCCTTACTGCAGTGGCCCAGGGCTCAGGGCCAAGCTGCATTCTGTGTGGGGCTGACTGGCCCGTACTATCTTTGCTGTCTGGTAGAAATGTTAATGTGCTTATAATCGCCTCTTTACTTAAAAATCCAGCCCTAGTATTTATTTAGAAATAAAAGAAACTGAAGGGAATATTTTCAAGGGAAAAAAAAAAAAAAGGAAGAAAGAGCACAAACTCCCAAATTTCTTTTGGAGTATAAAATCTACTGGTGGCTTCACTTTTCTCTTTTGTCTAAAAAGTTTTATTTGTCCCATTCACCAAGGTCATTTTATGTGAAACTTTAAGTTAAAAATACCCAAGCAATTATAGTTATTCACTTAATGCATGGAGCAGGGCCCTACTACTTTAAATTTATTTACCATTGCTATGTGGCAAAATTTGTTTATTCATGGTAATGACCTTGAAATTGCTATTATACTTTGATGATTTTCTAGAATTACATTCAATGAAAATAATCTGTTTGTTTGAAGACATTGATTTCAATTGGCCAATTTCTTCTTATAGAAAAGTGATGTACTCCTTTTTGAAAAATCACACAATATAACCCTTTATAATGAAATCACATAGGATTTGTGGCAGCCTCTTATTAGGAATTGAGCTGCCCTCTTATTGATTTTAGAATAATTTGTGAGTTTGACATTGAGAAACTAATGATACAGTAGAAATTATTTAAATAATTTAAGGATGAATATGAGCACTCCAAGTTAGTCCTTGAACTTCTCATAAGTCACATATTGGCACCAAGTTGTTAACCATAACACAACATCTTTGAGCCAATGAATAAAGAACAGGTTGCTCTATTATGGCATAGATTCCCACAAATTATCAAACATGGGAAGTCTAGCAGGCAAATGTCGTATAACACTAGCCAAAACTTAGACATTCTCATCTAAAAGGAATAATACTAGACCCCAAAAGAATTCCATCTGCCTTTTTCTTGAGTATATAATATACATTTGAGATTAGAAAAGTAGGATTGTGACATTAAGAAAGAAAGATGATATTTTATATATTTTTACCCAGGAAACAGAGTTTCCTTGTAGCATCTTCTGCTTTATGTTATTTTATAGCATGCTTACTGCATAATCTAGCATTTTAAAATAGTATACATCTGGTAGACATAATATATATTTGGTAGAGAAAAAATAAAGCAAATAAAATTCTATGTTTTTTCTTTTTTCGACATTACTTAGAAGGATAGATTTTTGTTGTTGCTGTTTTGGTTGTAGCAGTAAAAAAAACCACTTAAAATGTTATTTTCTTTATTCTTATTTGATGTATTTATAAAGTTATAAATTTAGCCCTGTTTAAACTGATCAATCAAGACATGAGGCTAGAAAGCTGCTAATTCTGCCTTGATGTTCAAAACCTTTTTGTGTAAAGGTTGACTCAGTGAATTATGTCAGTTAGATTTTTTTCCTCAAGATCTAACTGGAGCTTGGTTTACAAAACTCAAAATGAATCCAACAAAAATAAGCTGAAAAAAGACTAGCTGTCCTCATTTGTCCTGCTGTCCTCTTTTCAAGCTATTTTTTTCCTTTGGTGGTAAAGTTTTTACTTTGGGGTTTCTAAAATGCCATAGCTGGCTGTATTTACATTTTGAATACCTAGTCATGTGGAAGTTTTAATTCTCTATTGACACAGCTTTGAGTGACGTGTTTCTTTGAGAATGGTCCAAATAGAATGTTCTGGATTCACAAACAGCTGATGCTACCCCTTATGCGTAAAATGGAAAAAAAAAAAAAAAAAAAAAAAAGAAGAAGAAGAAGAAGTTCTCACAAAAACAGAATGGTTCCATTCCTGCTAGAATACTCTGTATAACTAAAGGTATAGACTCATTTTAAAGACAACATGGTTAGACTCATTTATTCATTCAGTTTCTGTTGTAGTGGGTTCCCTACCAGAGCAAAGTCCCTGACAGAAATGAATTACCATTGTCGAGAGATGTTGCAGCAACATCACAGGATAAAAGGAAAGGACGTCACCTTAAGAATCACCTAGGGAGAGCGCCTGGATGGCTCAGTGGGTTAAAGCCTCTGCCTTCGGCTCAGGTCATGATCCTGGGGTCCTGGGATCGAGCCCGGTCCTGGGATCGAGCCCTGCGTCGGGCTCTCTGCACGGCAGGGAGCCTGCTACCTTTCCTCTCTCTCTGCCTGCCTCTCTGCCTACTTGTGATCTCTGTCTGTCAAATAAATAAATAAACAAAATTAAAAAAAAAAAACAAACCCAGAATCACCTAGGGAGGGGCACTTGGCTGGCTCAGTTGGTTAAGCATCTGCCTTCAGCTCTGGTCATAATCCCAGGGTCCTCGGATCAAGTCCCACATCAGGAATCCTTGCTCAGCAGGGAGCCTGCTTCTCCCTTTGCCTGCTGCTCCCCTGCTTGTGCTCATGCTCTGTCTCTGACAAATAAATACATAAAATCTTAAAAAAAAAAAAAAAAATCACCTAGGGAAGCTTTCCTTGGGAGGAAAGGCCACCTGGAGGCCATTGAAGGGACTTTGGTAATAAAGTAAATACAGCACTAGAAACTCTATCCAGAAAAAGAAAACGATACCAAGAATCTGGGAGCTACCAGTGAATTTAAAGGGGTGGGGTGTCTGAGTCTCTGAGGTAGCTGTTATCAGACTCATCTGTATCACTGTTTCTTGGGGCAGTTTCCAACCTGAGCCATTGTTGCATCTAAACTGAAATAGTTCATGGCCACAACTGAAAAACCTTCTGCTCAACTATGTATTGAATCAGAGGCTGGAGATTAACTTTTCCCTGAAAAACTGCTGTGAAAGAGCTCTAGCCTCCATTCTGAATTCCACGCCCCATCTTCATGGACATTCTCACTTCTGTGCCCCACACTCCTGCTTACTGAAATCCACACCCCACCCACTGTTTCTGTGACTTCTATCAGGGAGACTCAGAATACTCGCTTCCATGTTTTGAACATGTAATGATTATCTACTTAAAACCTTCCCCGGGTGTTTAAAAAAAACACCTCAAAATATCAAAAACAGAGTTTTTGATTATCTTCTGAGTTGCTTCTGATCTTAATCTTTCTCATCTCAACAAACCACTAGCCTTCTACTGTCATCTTGAGGAGTCATCCTTGATTTTTTTATCTTTTCTCAGGCCTTACGTTCAATTCATCACCAATTCCTATTGGCTCTACTCCAGAATATATCTTGAGTTCACCCATCTCTACTGCTACCTCTACAGTTATACCCATTATCATAGACATATGTAGAAGCTTCCCCGCTGGTCTCTCTGCTTCCTTTCTTGTCCTTCTACAACTTACACATCATACAGACTTCAGAGTGATTATATAAAAATATGCACCATATAATCACCTCCTTTACTTAAAACCCCTCAGTGTCTTCCCACTGCTCAGAATAAATTCAGTCCCACCACTGTAGCCTACAAGGCTCTACATAAAACTCCTCTTAACTTACCTCTTCAACTTCACTCCATACTACTCTCCCTCTTGCTCATTTTATCACAGCCACACTGGTCTTCCGTGTCTGTAACAATGCCAAACATGTTTCTTCCTTAGATCCTATGCACTTCTAGGAATTGAAAACAATCAGACCAGGACACCAATCGGATTTTGTGCAGCCACCACACTTTTATCTTTTTTTTTTTTTTCCTAGTGACTGAGCACTCTGTTCTCTAATGTCACTAGTGTTTGCATTTTCATCATATTTAATGCCCCCTTTTTTTTTTCAGTTTTCATCCTCCTTTGGCCTTGCTGAAGCAATGGATATTCTTGTATACTTTCTTCCTTCAGAAATTATTTCTATGAGTTTTGAGGTAACTTGATGGCTATTGATATCAGAGGTAACTTACCATGATAAGGATTATGCTGCCAGAGCTGCTGGGTTTTATTTTGAGCTCTGTCATTTGTTAAATATATGACCTTGAGAAAATACCTTAAAATCTCTAAGACTCAATTCTCCCACTTATAAAATGAAACTACTACTTGGTGGTATAATGCACATAATGTGTTCAGCACAGTTCCTGGCACACGGTGAGCATTAAATAAGTATAACCTATAATTATAATATGGTTCAATAGGCAACTTTAGAAGAAAAAAGTACTATTGTGTATAATCCCAAGAAATCCTGAAATCGTTACTATTTGGAATGGGAAGAATGAAGACGAAATCTTTCCAAGGCAATCAAAACCCATTTATTCAGCCATTGTGTTTTATTGTCTTTTACACTTGAACTCTGGGTTGAGTACAATTTGCTCTCAAAATAATGACTTAAACTAGTGAATGCCAAAAAGCCAAAATTTCCCCAGGCTATCATTGTGATAAATTTAAAATGTGCTCTGAGAGAGTGATACATTGACCCAGATTCATTGAAGTAGTTCTAATTATGCTGTTGTTTATTACTATGACAAGTGTTTTGACCATAGGATTGATATTAGAAACAAACAGAGATGTTATTAACTTGCCATAAATTTTTAGAAGAATGTGGGTTGTGTTAAACCTGCAGCTCTAATAATAGCAGGCTCATTTTTTAAAAGCTCCAAGAAATACATAGATAGACAATAATTTTTACTTAAAAATATAAAAGGATAAAAAAGTCTAGAAGGATAAAAATATTTTTGTTTTTTGGGGTGGTTGTTTTTCATAATGAAAAGAGACAGGGTTAACTGTTCAGAGGCTGAGATAAGCAGTATGCCGACAGGCTTCCAGCAACCCTGAGAGAATGGCAAATGGCCTCCAGAAAGCAGATGGCAGAATTCTAGTGCATTGAAAAAATGGGAGGGGATTCAAGGTAAGCAAGTAAAAAGATGCCAGAACTCAAAAAAAAAAAAAAAAAAAGAAGAAGAAGAAAGAAAAAAAAATTTTAATGGTTTCCCTGGAGCATTTACCATTTGGAATGCCATAGAGGATTCTCTCAGGGGTTTGGCCCCAATAGAAAGAAAGAGAGAAAGAGAGATGAAGTGGGAGGGAGGAAAAAGTACATTCTAACTGAATACATTTCCTTGATGCTTTTTTTTAAAAAGTTTATTTATTTATTTTTAATAATCACCACACCCACCATGGGGCTCAAACTCACAACCCTGAGATCAAAAGTCACATGCTCTTCTGACTGAGCCAGCCAGGCACCCCTCTTAATGCTCTTAAAAGATAGGAAGGGGAAGGAACTGATAGGCCATTTTGTGATTCACAAAGGTGTGGGGAGTGTTGGCTGATGTTCAGCCACGACTAAGAGGCCACAGTACTCAGGGAGGAGCCTTCCCTAGGACACCACTTGCTCTCCCAAGGTACTGAAGCTAGATGCTGACTGCAGCTCACATTATTTTCTGAAATTTCATTTTTGAATCTAGACCTGAGACTTTATTCACATTTCATTAAATGTGCTAAAAAAAAAATTGCCAAATTTAAAATGGTAACATAAACATAGCTTTCATAACATTCTTCTAGTTTTCCCTTTGTAATGTCTTTCCTCCCACAAGGTCTTGTTTTTAGCTACAAATAACCTTTCATATGTGCTAGAGAAGTGTTTCTCAAGGTGGGATTCAACAATCAGTAACATTGGAATCACCATGGGAACTGGCTGAGCATGCAGATTCCTAGGGCCCTACCCCAGACCTACCGATCCAGTTAGACCCACTCTATAATTGGAGAACTAGTGAGTTAAATTATATATATATATATATATATATATATATATATATATATATATAATAAGTAAGTCTTAAAGATTTGAAGTCTCAGAACAGCAAGATCTATGTTCTGTTCATTTTTAAACTCATGAAATGCTGAGCAGAGTGGCTGGCATATAAGAGGCAAGCAATAAATGTTGGTTAAATAAAATGAATGAATAGCAGTTGAATTTCAGGCACCCTCATCGATTGGTTGGTTCTCCCTGTGGCTCAGAAACTTTTTCCAGCCTCACCTTTCGACCAAGTAGTTTTAGAGACATGGAGGTTTGCAAGCAGGGATAGCTACTTTACAGTAACGTTCGTTCCAGGGTCCCAGTTAAGTAGAACTCTGAGGCCTTCCTTTCTTGTGACTTGCAACAAGAATACTGTAGTAACTCCCTGAAGCACAGTCCTACAGAAAGGAAGAGAGCTGCTTCCAAGGGGAGGCATACTCAGTTTCAAATATGAGCAGTTGATTGGGAGTTCTTATTGGATCTCAGAGGAATTAGCTAAGTAGTTAGTTGTACATTTCCGTCAAATGCGGCTTCCTATGGGAGGATTTCTGTATAGCTTGCTTTTTATAATTTTCATCTAAGGAATTTTGTCAGTTACTTTTGGCTCTCGGATATACACAGTTTAACATCCAGTATAGTATTACTTAACAGGAAAATGTTTCAGTCTGCGAATGATTTACCAATAGAAATGTTAGCACAAACCCAATGGCTGATCTTACATTTGTGTAGCACTTTATAGATTTCTTTCAAGCATGCTCATAAAAAAGAGAGTTACCATTTCAAGGTAGAATCACTGCAATATAGTTGGTGCAGCTGGGACACAATTGGTATCTTTTATCTTCTTCTGCCTTTATCCATTCTAATTTCCCCTTGCCCTAAGCTATACCCTCTATTGTTCTTACTGGTTTACTTGGTGGTGTGACCCAGATCCCCAATCCTCATGTCACCAGGACCAGATCAATATTCCTATGTATAGAATGTGTTATCTCATGTACCAAAAGAGGCCTACTGAACATCATGCTTCCTTTTTTTGTAGTATGGAATGCAATTTGTCTTTTACTTTGGAAGGTTATTCCAAACACAGAAGCCCTAAAAAACATACTGTGAAGGCAAACCCCAGGATTTTCGTAGGGTTTATTTTCCACTCTCTAAACTTGTTGTCTTCTACCAAAGTCTCCAGATTACCAGTCACCTCTTACCCCTCCTGCTGGTTAGCATGATGTCATTGATTTAATGAATCAATGAGATACTCTGTAGGATATCTATATTGTCCAGATCTATTTAGACTATAGCAGGGGAGAGAACAGGAGAAACACTGTGAACACATATTATTGTCTACTTCTTGTGAGGGGGAGTTTTTTTTCCTGATCCTTTTTCCTAATTAAGATAGAAAAGAGCACATGTACCCAGAGAATAAATTCCTGCTATGTCCCTGAAGTCAAATTAATCTGCTTTAGAAAAAAATATTAGCTTTGGCATGGCAGACTCCTACCAATATATCTACCCACTTACTAAAATCTGTAAGTAATGGTAATCTTAGTTAATGGCTGGGAAAATAATGTCTGTGATTATAGATAATGGTAATCTTTGTTAATCATTTCCTTGTTCCACTAGATCTCTTATGTTCTCTTCAAGGATATAATCCCAGCAATTCTTCTCCTCCTACATCAACATTTCTTTCTCATTATCATTGCCATTCACATATAATATAGATACTTTTCTCTTCCAGTGTGAGAAATAATTGATATGACCATGTAAGTTTAAGGCAGACAGCATGATGATTTGATTTACATATATTGTGAAATGATTACCATAATAGGTTCAGCTAACATTCATCATCTCATATAGATACAATAAGAAGAAAAGAAATAATAGAGAAAAGAAAAAAATCTTTGTGCTGAGAACTCAGGATTAACTTTCTTTCTTGCTTCTTAATGTGCTTATTGCTATGAACTTCCCTCTTGGAACTACTTTTGCTGTATCCCCTCTATTCTGGTATGTTGTATGTCTAATACCATTTCTCATGAATTTTTAATTTCCATTTTAATTTCTTCTTTGATCCATTGTTTGTTCAGGAGAGTGTTGTTTGATTTCCATGTGTTTGTGAATAGTTTTCCTCTTGCTACTGATTTCTAACCATTGTGGTTTGAGAAGATACTTGTTATCATGTCAATCTCCCTAAATTTGCTAGAACTTTTTTTGTGGCCTAACATGCAGTCTATCCAGAAAATGTTCCATGTGTGTTTGAGAAGAATGTGTGTTCTGCTGTTGTTAGACAGAATGTTTTGTATATGTCTGTCTGTTGGTCCATTTGGTCTACAATGTTGTTCCTTCCATCGCTTTCTTATTGATTCTCTGTCTGGATGATTTATGTCTTGTTTTAGCTCTGTTAGATTCTGTTTTATATATTTTATATATTTATATATTTAGGTGCTCCAATGTTAGGTGCATAAATACTTATAGTTGTTATATTTTCTTGATGAATTGACTTTTGATCATTATATAATGACCTCTTTTGTCTTTGTCTCTTTTTGACATTTTATTTATTCATTTTTTTAAAGATTTTATTTATTTGACAGACAGAGATCACAAGTAGGCAGAGAGGCAGACTGAGAGAAAGGAGGAAGTAGGCTTCCCACGGAGCAGAGAGCCCAATGTGGGGCTCGATCCCAAGACCCTGGAATCATGACCTGAGCAGAAGGAGAGGCTTTAATGCACTGAGCCACCCAAGTGCCCCACTTTTTGCCATTTTAAAAGTCTACTTTGTCTGAGGTAAATATAGCTACCCCTGCTTTTTTGTTGTTGCTGTTACCATTTGCTTGAAATGACTTTTTCTATCCCTTCATTTTCAGTCTGTGTGTGTCTTTACAGCTAAATTGAATCTCAATTAGCAGCATATTGTTAGATCTTGTTTTTAACCATTCTGTGTCCTTTGCCTGGAAAATTTAATATGTTTACATTTAAGATAATTATTGATAGGTAGCAACCTACTATTGCTATTTTGTTTATAGATTTTTGGTTGTTTTGTAGATCCACTGCTCCTTGTTTCTTATCTTGCTTTTTCATGTTTTGATGTTTTTTGATATTGGTATGCTTTGGTCTTTATCATGTTCTTTTGTGTAATTGCCACAGGTTTTTCCCTTGTGGTTACCATGGGAGTTACATAAAATACCTTAAAATTATAACACTATTTTAAGCTGATAACAACTTCATGTCAATAGAATTCCTGAACTTCACTTTTACTTTTGCCCATCATATTTTAGGTTATTGTTGTTACAGTTTACATATGTTATATCTTGTGTAACTAATAACAGATTATTATAGTTATGGCTTTTTTACTCCAAGAACTCCTTTTATCATTTCTTGTAAGGCAAGTCTAGTGGTAGTGAACAACCTCAAGATTTTGTTTGTTTGGGAAGGTCTTTATCCCTCCTTCATTTCTCAAAGACCACTTCATTAGGTATAGTATTCTTGGTTGATAGCTTTTTTCTTTCAATATTTTGAAAATGTCATCCCATTCTCTCCTGGCCTGAAATGTATCTATTAAGAAATCCATTGATGGTCTTATGTGGGAGGGAGGGATTCCCTTATATAAATTTTCTTCTCTCTTGTTGCTTTTAAAATTCTTTGTGTTTAATATTTGTAAATTTAATTATAAGGTATTTTGGTACAGCTTTATGCAAGTTCAACCAACTTGTGGTCCTTTGGGCTTCATGGATCTGGATATCCATTTTTCTCTCCAGGTTCAGGAAGTTTTTATCCATTTCTGTCCTAAATATACTTTTCTATTCTTTTCACTTTCTCTTTTTCTCCTGGAATTTACATAATGTAAATATTGTTTCATTTTGTGTCTCATAAGTCTCCGGCTTTCTTCATTCTTTTTCATTCTTTTTTCTTTTGCTCCTCTGGCTGGATAATTTCTAATGTTCTATCCTCTGGGTCACTGATTCTTCTTTTGTATGGTTCCAGTCAGTTTTTGAAACTACTGAATTCTTCAATTCAGTTATTATATTCTTCAACTCTGGAGTTTCTGGTTTTTTTTTTTTTAAATGTTTTCTTTTGCTTTGTCAATCCTTTTGTTTTATTCATGCATTGTTTTTCTAATTGTGTTTAGTTGTCTGTGTATTCTTGTAGTTCACTAAATCTCTTTAAGAGGATGATTCTGAATTCATTGTCAGTTCATTGATCTTCAGTTCATTCAACTCCCTTTCTTTAAGATCAGTTATCAAGGCTTTATTAATTTTTTTGATGGTGTCACATTTACCTGTTTGTTATGATCCTTGATTCCTTATATTGGTATCTGCACATCTGAGTAATCAGCTTTCTCTTCCAGACTTACATATTTGCTTTGGCAGAGATAGATCTTCACCAGTCTGCTCATGTCTGCTTGTAATGTCCTTGGCCAGGTGGGGTCTGCTATTACGGTCTATTTTGGAGTAAGACAACAGAGCTTTGGGGTTAAGGATGCAGCATTGTGACAGTGGCTGAGAACAGTTGAATATAACTATTGACTTGGTTTCCTACCACAAGATGTCCTCCACAATTGCCAGGATTCTCTGGTCAGGCTTACTAGATTGTTGGGATTGGTTATTATATTAAGTAATAGATGTGGTTATGAATTAGCTTCCTGGAAAAGCAGCAGGATAGGACCAAGGGACCATACGGCTTTTTGGGGATTCATATCAGTTAAGAGTCTACACTGATTTCCCTGTTCAAATGAATTCACTTGTTTTGCTCTGTAGATGGGGAAAGCCATAGGCTGTGTTCTTCATTCAAGTGCCACTATAAACAAGGATGTTGGATGGGCTACATAGCCTCTGTGTGCTCTGGTTAGGTTCTCTAGTCAAGCAGGCTAGAGTCTGTTTTCAGCACTGAGGGGAACTATAAATTAGTTTTCTTGCTCAGGTGCAGTGGAGAAGCAGTTCTAAAGCAGGTAATGCTCTTGTTTGTTTTCTTAACTCAAACTGACCCATACCTCAAGTTCTCTGGCTAAACAGGTCCACTGGCTGTGCTTTGCAAACTATTGGCTCTGTCTGTCCTTCTTTCAGCTCAAATGCCAGTGGGCTGCAGTTTCCAGGTGTTCTTGTTGTCCTATCAGATGGGGCTGGGAGCCACAGCAGGTGGGACTATGTTTTAACTCCCTTGCCTGGGCAGGAAGGGGAGGGACCACTGCTGGCAACTCTCAATTTCCCAAAGAAGCTGCCCAATTGGGAACAACCTGGAGCTACCCTAAGCCATGATTATGAATGAATTTCCCTGTCTATGTATAGCAGGAGAACTCTCTGTGCCCAGTACTAGTTTTGCTCTGGGGCTATCAGCTCTGCCAACTCACTTTGTGGCTTAAGCTTTGCTGGGATACACAGCTTCCAGGTGTCCTCACAGCCCCTCTGTTTAGATGTGGCTGGGAGACATTCTTCACAATGAGTGGGGTTGTGACTCACCTCCTTGGCTAGGCATGAACAAACCAGGCTGTAGTGCTGGCAAAACTCCTTGTTTGAGGATCTAAACCAGGCAGATCTGTACACCACTGAGTTCTCTAGTCAGAGTGTACCACTGATTTGTTTCTGCAGATAAACTAAGCTTCTGGTTTGTATTACTACTTGGGCACCACAGTATAAACTTAGTCTTCCCAAATTTGTGTGCTCATTGTTGCAGCCCTCCCCACCTCTCCTTCGCAGTCAGATTCTCAGTAGTTGAGTCCCACAGATTCCCCTGCAATCCTCATGGGATGAGATCAAGGTAGGTAGAGGCTACCACAAAGCAACTGACAATGGGGCAGTGCTGGTTTTACCCTCTGGGTTCTCTTTTCCCACCGTAGGGTCTAGATGTTGAATAAAGACCTCTTCATGTGATGCTGTGCTGACCTGAGAGAAGGGCAATGCCATCAACATGTAACTGCTTCACTTACACTTTCAATGCAGTTTGTCTTGGTCTCTGTGGTATTGGGGGGGGGGGGGTGCTGTTTCAGCCTCAGCCTGTGCTCTAGGATTCTTTCAGTGGTATCTTGTTCTTTAATAGTTATTAGTTGTTTTTCTTGTAAGGGGAAGTGATGTCAGGGAACAACCTATGTTATCATCCTGGAGACATCACTCCCCCACTTATTTCTTGATTATAATGAAACTTTTTGACCTAACTTTCTTTGCCAGCTACGGGGCCATTTCTCCTCCTCTTCTGCAATAAAATTCACAAAATATTTGTTAAACTCCATTTTTTTTCTTTCAGTTCTCTCTTAAACACATTCCTGACATACTTTCACCATCACCAGTCTACCAAACTTCTCTTTTCAAGAAAAGAAGTCCAAGAAGAACTTCTTTGAACCAAACTAGATCAAAAGACCAGCTTTCAATCTTCATCTTAATTTAATAGAAGCATCTAACACAAATGACCACTCTCTCTTCCTTAATATTTTTATTCATCACCTTATTTTTCTTTTTTTCTTACCCACTGGTTGTTCCTTCCTGATATATTTTGTTAGTTATTTCTTCTCCCTAGTCCTTAGGCTTCTTTTTTTCTTACATATATTTTCAGTCTCCTGTTCATTATATCTAGTTTCATGACTTACATATCATATATATGCAAAAGGTCTCAGTTTATATCTCTAGACCAGGCCTCTACTTTAAATTCTAGATTTGTGTATCTATCTTCCTAATAAATATAAACATGAAGATTTCTAATATTCATTTAAATGTTAATAAATCCAAAACAAGCTTCTGATCATCTTATCTGCAGCCTTCCACACCTCAATAAATAGCAAATCTTTCTTTTAGGCCAAAAGTCTTGGTATCTTCTTGACTTTTTTCCTTCACTTATAACCCACATCCTTTCTGTCAAGCAATCCTAATGGTTCTGCCTTCAAATTATATATAGAATCCAGCCATCCTTTCTGCCCTTTCCCTAGTTTGAGCCATCATCATCTCTTACTTGGATCCCTAAAATAGACTCAAAATAACCTTGCTGCTCCTACTCTTACCTTCTTTACTCTTTTATAAATACATCAGCCAGATAGATTATTATATTCCTCTACAGCAAACCTTGCAAAGCTCTTTTTATCTGAAGATAAAAGCCAAGTTTCTTGTGAGCTCAGAAGTCCCTATGTGATATAACCACCATTATTTCTCTGACTCACTTCCAAGCTCATTCATTCCTCTCCAAACATCCTTGCCATTCTAGAATATTTCAGAAAGGATCCCACCATAGGGTGTTTGCCTGGCTATTGACACTGTTTGGAATACTCTTCCATCAACTCCTATAAGTATTTTCTCATTTAGGTTTATTCAGACTGCTTACACTACTTAAAATGAAAATCCACTGCCTTTGCTCTACGACTCCTGTGATGCTGATTTTCATTAATCTGCCTTAGTATTTCTCATTTTCCTTCAGTACTTGCAATCTTTTTACACACTACATAAATTATTTATATATTACGCATATTGTTTTATCTGGTTAGAATATAAATTTCATTTTGTCAGTGATGACAAACCTCCTAGAATAACTCCTGACATAAGAGGGGTTCAAACAATATTTGATGTTTGAACTTTTTTGAAGTTAGCAAAACAAGACTAAAATCAATAGATATGTCACGAAAAGATAGAATATCATAATACTATGAAAAATCCCCAAGTTGATTAAAAAATTGATTTTAACTTACATAGTAGAGTAAAATCAAGAATATCCAAAATAATTATAAATAAGAAATAAGGTTAAGGAGTGGCATTGCCACTGACAAAACAAATAGATCAATGGAACCAAATAAAGAAGCCATACATGCACAATGTAGCAGCTCAGAATATAACAGCAGTGGTCCTGCAGTTCACAAGTAAGAGAAATGGAAATTATATGAAAGAAAATTATATTCCCATTTCACAAAAATTAATTCTAGGTAGAATAATAACCTAAATATGAAAAATAAAACCTTAAACCTATGTTTTCGAAGAAACATAGGAGATTGTTTTTATGACACTGAAGTAGGAAATTTCTTAATCAAGAATGCAGAGTCAAATACAAAGGCCAAGACTGATAAATGTGATATTACTAATATAAAACATAAGTTAAAAAGTTGTCATCTACTTAGAGACAATATTAGGAAAATATTTAATTAAAAATTAGCAATTATGATGTATATTTTGATGGGGCAGCTGGGTAATGGACATTGGGGAGGGTATGTGTTGTGGTGAGCACTGGGTGTTGTGTAAGACTGATAACTCACAGACCTGTACCCCTGAAACAAATAATACATTTTATGTTAATTAAAAAAAAATTTAAAAAGCTTACAGATCTATCAGAAAAAGAAAACTTCACAAAGAAGAACATGAACAAAGATTATGAGCATGAATTTTCTAAAAAAATAAATGGCTCCTGCAAATGTGGAAAGACAAAAATTACAATGGCATAACATTTACAACCACCTGAATGATAAATATTAAGTAGTCTGATAACATTGTCAGATGACAACAGTATAAGTTGGCACTATACTGGAGAACAACCCTAAATATCTAATGAGAGTGAAAATATGCATACCTATGGCACAGGAACTAGGTACCTTGAGAAACTGCTACCTCTGTACTCAAAGAAATATAAAATCATATTCCCTATGGAACTGTTTCAAAAAGCATTTTATAACAGAAGAGGAATCCACAGCTGAAGAATATAAATTCATAATTTAAGATACTTAAGTCGAGCCATGTTTTTTTAAGCTAAGCCATTTTTAGAGGTGATGGAAAATATGGTGGATGTTTGGAGTAGATTTTTATAAGAATGAAGGAGATTGTAAAATTGGGATGTGAGAAGCATTCTTAGTGAGGCTAGAGGCAAAAAAAAAAAAAAAAAAAAAAGATGGAGTGAAGATAAAGGCTGCAACCCCATCACTGGAATTATTGAGAAATATGGAGAGTTTTCTAGAAGATACGAGACTATAGAAAAGAACAGATTAAAGAGGATCATATAAGTGGGAAGCTTGAACTTTAAAAGAGATGTCTGATTTTGGTCACAAAATAATAACATGAAAACTGCCTGGTGAATCAGGAGAAAAGGAAAAAGGCTGTCAGTAAAGAGAAACATTTTTAAAGTTAATATTGAAAGAAGGAATAGCAATATGCTTGTCACTTCTATACCACTCTCCATTTATTCCATGTTTCTTTCAAGTATAAATAAAAGGATTTTTATAATGTTACAAAACATCCAGAATCATATTTCCAATCTTTTCTAATGCTTTGATTAGAAATCTTGATGTCATCAGGAGTAATTATGAGAGCAAACACTAAGCCTGGCAGTCAGGCAGGTGAGCAGCCTCTCCATCACTTGCATAGATACTCTCAATAAGAAGGTATAGCTTGTAAACCTGGTGATTCACAGACCTGTACCTCTGGGGCTAATAATACATTATATGTTTATAAAAAAATAAAATTAATTAATTAATTAATTTAAAAAGAAGGTAATTAATTTAAAAAAAGAAGGTAAAGCTTGATTGATCACTTCTGGTTGAATGTGAAGGTGCTGTAAAACAAACCAAATCCCATGTTGAGAAGAAATAACCAAAACGGTTTATTCTTCTTCAATTCTCAATTTGCTTTCTTTTTTTGAATACCAGATTTGGAAAACAATTTAACATTTTTTTAGTCTGGAATGATGGAAAGGAAAAAAAAAAAAAAGAAGGAAGGAGAAAAGGAAAGAAAGAAGGATGAGTTTCCGTAAGCTCTTAAATTGGGTTATACACAGAAATTACCATTTGGAATGACTCCAGCTTTTCAAGGGAAGCTATGGTGAAACAGAAGCCTTAATTAACAAAAGGTCTCATTAAAGACAGGAAAAAGAAATACATTGAGTGGAAAAGCAAATAGGGAATGGTTTGTAAGAAGCTCTCTGGCATCCTAATCCCCACACAGGCCCTGTCCTCTAAACTGTCTTGTACTACAAAAGCACCTGTCCTGCTTTTTCCTTTACCTGTCATTCCTAACTCTAAATATCATTTAATGAACAAATAGTAAACAGGTTAAATACATTGACTTTAAGTATATTTACTTAAATAAATTGACTAAATATATTGATTAAAAATTCCTGAGATATTTTATTTCTTGAGATTGGTTTACATATTTTTTTTAAGTTTGAAGTAACTGCTTTTGAGTTCAGGTGCCTAGATAACGAGTGGACTTTAGGCCTATCACCTTCTTATCTGGGATCTGCCTCGCTCTTCCATTTGCAGGTGCAAAATTCATAGCAGCCACATCCTGACCATATGATCCCCTCTTCTGCCCACAGTTGACTGGGATTAGGATGGTTACTTCATTATGCAAAGCCAGAGCCTTTTTAGCAAGCATTTGGGTTTGGGACCGAGAGGGTAATTCAACTGATCTTCAGGAAAGAATTAAGAAATGTCCTCTATGAGGACCTGAGAAGGCAAAGAAAGTCAGTGTGTAGAGGAAAAGAACAAAGCAAATGTGAAGGGAGGAGTAGGAAGGCTCAGAGAGGAGAGATGAGGAGAGCATTCTAACTACATGAGGACCCCTGCTTTCAAGGGCCTGGGTGTATTTCAACTGTGGAGTTTCATGAAATAGACAATGGACTAGTCTTCATATAATTAGTTCTTCTTTCTCTTTAAGGGACTTGCGTGGTTTTCTTTTACTTAAAAACAAAAGTCCTAGCAATTATAACCACTTTCTAGTAATCACTGGCCCTGTGATTATTAATCCCTGTTCCAGGGCAGTCTTTTACATTAAAAATACTGCAAAAATTTTACTTTGTAATCAACCACATTGGTGTCCTGGCCTAATCGGCCTTCTCTCTAGCCTCATCCTAGCACATTACTTTGTCAATTTAGTGATTGAGCCTCTAAGAATGGTTTATGGAATAAATGGATTCATTGAATGAGAGAGGCTTCATTATTTAAGAGTAGTTAAGTGTGCAATATTTTCTTCTTCCCTTCTCTCTTATGTCCTCACACCTCACACTCCCCTCTCATACACATATTCTCCATATTTCCAAGTGACTTTGAAATAAGAGAAAGAGTGTGGGTTGATATAGGACACTATGAAACTCCAAATGGTAACTTACTTTACTTGGTATGGTCGCAAAGCTCAGAATTATTTATGTACATCTATGAATCAAAGTTCTAGTTAACTAAGATACTACTATTTCCTCAAAAGCAGTGGAGTCTACTCATTATAACAAAGCCTATCTAAGAACTGTTGTTATTCTGTCTCCATATTCAATCTTCTACTACTTCATAGCCTAGAAAATGACCACTCAGGACTATATCAGCAGGTTTCCTTATAAACTGGCTTCCAACTGGGTTCACACATAGTAGTGGCAGGAAATGGACGGGCAAAATCAGAAAGAATTCAGGGTTTTCTTCTCTGATTCTTTACGGTTTTGGTACAGTGTCTCAGAAAATAGGTACATTTTTTCATGACAACAGCTCCTACAGGAAAGCCTCCAAACATAGTTCAAAATCCTCACTGGGTCCCTGTAAAACTAATTTACCCTTTTGTTATTTCATGCCTAAATTAATATTAATCATAGGTAGGGGGATAACTTCCCACTATTGCTGGTCTACAACTGTCTCAGCATCCATTCTTTTCTCCGCTATTTCTCCTTATACATCTGTAGGTCCCACTATTAAAATTCCCTTTATTTGAGCCATTTAAGACAAATGTTTAAATGCCAGGACTATGACTGATTCAGTGGCTACTGCTCTCAGGCATAAAAAGCACACTAAAGTATAAATAACAGATTATTATCTAGGGTGATCCAACCCTACATCTAGTGAAACAGTCTATTACATGTGAAATACATTTCATGTGTGCTCCAGTTCTGAGTCAATTTGATTATGTGGAAACAGAATAGTACAGAGTCCTAAAGTCAGAGTCCCTGGGTTATATCCTATAAACATAAACTTTAAAAGGGTTTGTTTTGTTTCATGTTTTGTGTTATAAAACAAACTAACATATTAGGTCTTGACTTTCTCATGTTTAAAATAAGGAGGTTGGATTACCAAATGATCTCCAAGATGTCTTCCCAGTTTTAACATTCTTTGATTAAATTCTTTATAGGACTGACATTATAAACTGTCAACAGCCACTGATAACATTTTTGTTGAATTCCAACAGATGGAAGAACCACAGCAATGTACCAGTTGCATAAATGGGATCTATGCACACACAGAGAGTAGTTTTCCTCTCCACAGATGAACTACTTTTTCTTGGCTTTTTCAATATGTTTTACCTAGCATGTAACAATGTATTCTTAATTAATATGTCCTTTTTATACAATTTTCATTTTCAAAAATGATTTTAATCCTAATAAATGAGGTAGATGCCGTCCTAAAAATGTATTTATATTTTTGTATGTCAAACCTCACTTTTCTCACAATGATCGTAATAAATTTGAAAATAAATTTCATTCATTTTAAATATCTCTAAGAAGTAGGAAACAAACAAGCTGAGCCCTAAACTCTCTCCAGCTTGCTACTATGTTGAGAGAGTGTCTAAACCAAAGACAGGGAGAGGAAACAAAATGGAGTCCACTGGTCTCCCAGAGTTGAGGAAACAGTTCAAAGTATAAGAGACTAAGGCAGCTGGAGTTTGCAGAGAAGAGTACTAAAGGGGAGACAGTCACATAGAAATAGAATTCTGGGTATTTACAGAGTACTCCACCTTTATTCTTCAGCTGATTACTGATAAGAACATGTACATGAGGAAACAATCTGAGACCAAGAACCACCAGAAAGGAATAGCATATAACAGTTAATAGTTCTACCAGCCAGAGTGGGGAAAACTTTGGAGTACATAGGGAATTAAATAGAGTACTCAGACAGTATTACCTCAATTATGGGATAAAATGGTCCCAAGACTAAAGGCTGCTCTGGTCCTGCCAAATAAAGCTTCAAAGCAAGTCTTGAAAAAATAAAATTGTTTCTGAGTAACTTAACTGTGCTCTAGAAAATTTTTAAAAAAATAATAGAGCAATTATAAAATGTGGGACAATTTCAGGCAACATAATATACAATGTAATTGGGAAGAGAAAATTAAGAGAGGAAGAGGAGATAGTGATAGGCACAGGAAAAATTTTTTGAGGAAATAATGGATAATTTTTTCCTCAAATTTGATGAAAATTCTAAACCTGCAGGGGCACCTGGATGGCTCTGATGGTTAAGTATCTGCCTTCAGCTCAGGTCATGATCCCAAGGTCCTAAGATCAAGCCCTACATTGGGTTCCCAGCTCAGCAGGGAGTCTGCTTCTCCCTCTGCCTCTCTCCCCTGCTCATGCTCTCTCTCTGTCCATCCCTCTCTCTCAAATGAATAAATAAAATCTTTAAAAAGAAATTTAACCTGCAGATTAAAAAAGTTTAATGAAGCACAAGTGAAAGAATCATTAGGGAAACCACAAAAAGGCACATTAAAATCAAATTAATTAAAACCGGTGATAAAAGAAATATTAAAAGCAGAATAAAAAGAAAAGAGACTCATACAGAGGAACAAAGAATGAAGTAGTTCTTATCAAACTGAAACATGGTTAAACAACATCTTTAAAGTATTAAAAGAAAGGCTGGTCAGTCTAGAATTATATGCCATGTAAAAATAGCTACCAAAAAAGAAAGTGAAATAAAGACTTTTCTCAGATATATAAAACCTTATGTATAAGAAATATTAAGGGCAATTCTTCAGGCAAGGAAAAATAATACCTTATAGAAATCCATGGCTACAGAAAGGAGTGAAGAACATCAGAAATGGAAAAGATGTGGAAAAATTTTAACTAAGTCTTTATTATATTTTAAATAACTCTATAAGATTATTGTCTGTTCATTGATTTTTGACTAGGTACAAAGGCAGCTCATTGGGGAAAAGGATTGCCTGTCCAATGAATGAAGCTGGAACAGCTGGATATCTACATGCAAAACAAAACAAACAAAACACCAAAAACATATCTGTACTTTATGTCAGATAAAGAGAATAACTCAGAATGGATCGTAGACTCAAATGGAAGAGGAAAAACAGCAAAACTTGGGATAAAACATGAATAAAATCATCAAAACCTTGAGCTAGGCAATGATTTCTTAATTATAACAACAAAAGCACAGTCTATAAAGGAGTGAGTTGATAATTTGGACCTCAACAAAATTCAAAACTTCTACACTTCAAAAGATGTCATTAAGAAAAAGAAAAGACAAGCAACAAACTGAAGGAAATACTGGCAAACATATATCCAAAAAAAAAAAAAAAAAGACATGCATCCATAATACATAAAGAATTCTTACAAGTCAATAATAGTAAGACTGATTTCTTTTTAAAAAATTTGGGAAAATATATGCATAGATTTTTCACAAAAGAAGATATATGAATGACTAACAAGTACATAAAAAATTGTTCAACATCATTATGAATTAGGGAAATGCAAATTAAAACCACAATGAGATACCATTTCACACTAGTATGGTATAAGATATAAAAGAGTAACAAATATTGAGGGTGTGAAGAAAATGGAACCTGTAAACCTGTACACTGAATACAAAAGAGTGTAGTCCTAAACAGTTTCACAGCTTCTTTAAAAATTAAACATAGATTTCTAATTTCTGGTTCCAAATGTAAGGAGCCTAGAAGTTCCTAATGTATCCTAACAACAAGTAAAAATCTGAGTAATCAAGACTGAAAAATCAAGAACACTTCTTTTAATCCGTAAGTGAGGTGAGAATACAAGGCAAACCACTGCCCCCAAGATTAAAGAGACAAATAATATAGGGAGCCACAGCTTACCAGAGCAGCGACTCAGTAGCAAAAACCAGCATAAAAATAAGTGACAGGATAGGAAAACCTGAACTGTAATTGATGAATTGCTGGAGTCTCATAACCAGACATGGATAAAGTAAATAGCATGCAAAAGCCAATTAGCAATGTAAGCAGAGAGATGAACATGACTGAGGAAAGAATCTCTAGGTTTGAAAATATCTCAATAGAAACCTCAAAAACTGAAAACAAGGGGAACAAAGACTGAAAAAACAAAACAGAATACCAAGGACTGTGGGACAACTACAAAAGATGTAATATACATATAGTGGGAATACCAGAAGAAGAAAGACAGAAAAGAAGAAATATATGAAACAATAATGAATGAGAACTTCCCTCAAATTAATGTGAGACAACAAATCACAGACCCAGGAAGCTCAGAGAACAGTAAGCAAAAGAAAAAAAAAAAATGCAAACAAACAAAGAACCCATAGGCAAATCATTTTCTAAATACAGAAAATCAAAGATAAAGAGAAAATCCTGTAAGAAGCCAGAAACAAACAAACAAAAACAAACAAATGAACAAACAAAAAACACCTTACCTACACAGCAATAAAGATAAGAATTATATCTGATATCTCTCTAGAAACCATGAAAGCAAAAAGAGAGTAGAATGAAATATTTAAAGTGTTAAAAGAAGAAAACCCATCAACCTAGAATTCTATATTCTGAGAAATTGTCCCTCAAATGTAAAGGAGAAATAAGGACTTTCTCAAACAAAAATTGATCAACTTTGTTGCTAGGAGACTGACCTTGCAAGAAATGTCACAAGAATGTCCTTAGAAAGAAGGAAAATAATATAGGTCAGGAATTCAGATCTACATAAAGAAAGGAAGGAATGTGGGGCATCTGGGTGGCTCAGTGGGTTAAGCCTCTGCCTTCAGCTCAGGTCATGATCCCAGGGTCCTGGGATCGAGCCCCACATCAGGCTCTCTGCTCAGCGGGGAGCCTGCTTTCCCTTCTCTCTCTGCCGGCCGAAATATATTTCATTAAATATATTTATTTTTGGTGCATCTGGTGGCTCAGTAGTTTCAGTATTTGCCTTTGGCTCAGGTCATGATCCCAGGGTCCGAGGATTGAGTGCCAAGTCAGGCTCCCTGCTCAGTGGGGAGTCTGCTTTTCCCTCTTCCTCTGCACCTCCCCCTGCTTGTGTGCATTCTCTCTCTCTGTGTCAAATAAATAAATAAAATCTTTTAAAAAATGTTCACTTTCCTTATTCTTAATTGATCCAGCAGTTTCCTCAAAATAGTAACAGAAACAATGTATCTGCTTATGTATTCCTATTTATATATATATTAAGTGTGTATGGTTGAGGGCTTATACGTAAGTGAAATGAATTATAGCAATGAGACAAAGGATGAGAAGGAGGAGTTAGGATTCTTTTGTTATTGTAAGATATTCACACTACCCATTAAGTGGTAAAATGTTATTTGAAAGAGGACTTTATTATAAATATACATTTCAAAGTCTAGGGCAACTACTAAGAAATCTGAAAAAAAAAAAAAGTATAACTGATGCTAAAAGGAAATAAAATTGAATCATACAAGATGCTCAATTAAAACCACAAAAGGCAAAAAAAAAAAAAAGAATAGAAGACAAAAACAGAAACAAAGAATAAAGACAAATAGAAAAGTTAAAAATATGAGATTTTATTCCAACTATATTAATAATCACTTTTCACATCAATGGTCTAAATGCACCAATTAAGAGACAAAGACCATACAGAGTATATCAAAAAACATGACCCAAGTATATGTTGTCTATAAGAAATCCACTTTAAATAAAAGATACATATAGATTAAAAGTAAATGGATGGAGAAACATATACCATGCTAACACTAATCAAAGAAAGCAGGAGTAGCTATATTTATTTCAGATAGAACAGACTTCAAAGCAAGGAGAGATATCAGGCACAAAAAATGACATTACATAATGATAAAGGGCTCAATTCTATAAGAAGACATGACAATCCTTAATGTATATATGTCAAGCTACATGAGGCAAAAACTGATAAAAATATAAGGAGAAATAGATGAGGCTACTGTCGTAGTTGGAGACTTCAACACCCATCTATCATAGACATATCCAACAATAAGTAAATCAGTGAAGCCCTAGCTGAACTCAACAATACCATCAATCAAGTGAATATAAGGCACATTTATAGTCTACTTTATCCAACGTATTGACAAACTGATTCTGAAGTTTGTGTGGAAAGGCAAAAGATCCAGAATAGCCAACACAATATTGAAAGAGCAAAGTTAGAGAACAGACACTACCTGACTTCAAGTGTCACTATACAACTACAGAAGTCAAGACAATGAGATAGTGGTGAAAGAATAAATAAAAGGAACAATAGAACAAAATAGAGAGCCCAGAAATAGACCCCACAAATACCTGTCAACTGATCCTTGACAAAGAAGCAAAGGAAATACTATTCTTCAACAAATGGTGCTAGAACAAATGTACATCTGCATTCAAAAGAACACATATAGACCCAGACCTCACACCTTTCACAAAATTTAACTAAAAATGGATCATAGACCTACATATAAAATGTAAAATTATAAAACCCCTAAAAAATGATATAGGAGAAAATCAAGATGACCTTGGGTATTGTGATGCCTTTTTAGATATAACACTGAAGATATAACCATGAAAGAAATAATTGATAAGTAGGTCTTCACTAAAATTTAAAACTTCTTCTCTTAGAAAGACAATGTCAAAAGAATGAGAAAATAAGCCACTGGCTGGGGAAAAAAAAATATTAAAAAAAAAACACATCTTACAAAGAAATGGCATCCAAAATGTACAAAGAACCTTAAAACTCAGTTATAAAAAGACAACCCAATTAAAAATTAACCAAAGAGGGGCACTTGGGAGGCTCAGTCGGTTAAGCATCTGCCTTTGGCGGATTATGTGTCATCATCCTGCGGTCCTGGGATCGAGCCCCACATCAGGCTTTCCACTCAGTTGGGAGTGCTTCTCCCTCTCCTCTGCCCACCCCAACATGTGCTCTCTCTTTCTCTCAGTCTCAAATGAATTTTAAAAATATCTTAAAAAAAAAAAAAAGGACCAAAGATCTTAACAGACACCTCACTAAAGAAGATATACAGATGGCAATAAGCATAGGAAAGGATGCTCCATTTCATATAAGGGTATGTAATTTTAAAACAACAATGAGATACCACTATGCACATATTAGGATGGCCACTATCCAGAACACTGACAACACCGAATGCACATGAGAATGTGAAGCAACAGGAACTTTAATAGACTGCTGGCAGGAATGCAAGATAGTGCTAGTAGGAAGACAGTTTGGCAATTTCTTAGAAAACTAAACATACTCTTACCATACAATCCAGCAATTGTGTTCTTTGGTATTTATCTGAAGGAACTGAAAACTATGTCCAGAAATGGGTGCAGGCATGTTACAGTAGCTTTATTTGTAATTGCCAAAACTTGAAAGCAGCTTAAGATGTTCTTCAGTAGATGAATGAAGAAATAAACTATTGTACATCCAGACATTAAGATATTATTCTGTTCTAAATAGAAAGGAGCTAACAAGCTATGAAAAGTCACATAGGAACCTTAAATGCATATTACTAGGTGAAAGAGACCAAGTTGAAAATCATTACACTGTATGATTCCAACTATATGATATTCTGGAAAGGACAAAACTAAGGATAGTAAAAAAAAAAAAAAAAAAATAGTGGATGCTAAGTTTTGAGGGTGGGGGATGAACAGGTGGAATGCAGAAAATTTTAGAGCAATGAAAATATTCTGTGTGATACTATAATGATAGATGTATGTCATTATATATATCTCTAAACCCATAGAAGGTACAATACCAAAAGAGCACCCTAATGTAAAGTATGGACTTTGGGTGATTATGACACATCAGTATATGTTCATCAGTTGTAACAAATGTACCACTCTGACTGGAGATCTTGATAATGGAAGAGGTTATACATGTGTGAGGATAGGAGGTAGTGGGTAATCTCTGTACCTCCCTGTGAATTTTGCTGTGAACCTAAAACTTCTCTAAAAAAAATAAAGCTTTAAAAAATGTTAAACATAAACCTACTATAAAACCCCCAAATTCCACTCCCAGTATCTACCCAAGAGGAAGGAAAACATGTCCAAACAAAGACTTCCACATGAATATTTATAACAGCATTACTCAAAATAGGCAAAAAGTGAAAACAACCCAAATGCCTATCAACTGGTGAATAGACAAAATACAGTATATTAATACCATAGGTTACTATTCAGCAATAACAAAACCAAACTACATCCTGGATGAAAAACCAGATATTGTATGACAATATGCTCAGAAAAGGCAGATTCATATAGATAGAAAGCAAGGTACTGGTTACCAAATTTGTGAGTGGAACAGGAATTAACTGTAAATTGGCACAAGTGATATTGTCAGGAAATGAAGAGTTGAAATTGGCTTATTTTAATGGTTTTACTATTGAGTAAAGTTACTAAAAATTACTGAATTGCACATTTGAGATGGGTGGATTTGTGATATGTAAAATACATATTAATACATTCCTTAAAGAAAGTTAATTACTTATTTAAACCAAAAAATACAAAATGTTTATTGTAGGATTTATAATAGATGTAGAAGTGAAATGTATGACAATAGCACAGAGATCTAGAGTGGGAAAATGAATGTACACTCTTGTGAGGTTCTTATACATGATGTAATATAAGGTGTACGAAGGTGGACTGTGATAAATTAAGCATGTATACTTCAAATACTAAAGTAACTACAAAACAAAACATTTAGTTAATAAGCCAATAATGGAGATAAAAATTAATGTAAAAAATAGTTAATTCAAAATAAGAGGGGTAACATGGGTAAGAAATAAAGAAGAAATGAGAAACATAGAAAACAAATAGCAAATGGTAGATTTAAACATACACAACCATAGTGATATGAACATTAAATACAAAGGGTCTAAATACCCCAATTAAAAGGCAGAGATCGTAAGATGTATAAAAAAGCAAAATTCAATTACATGCTGACTGTAATCTCTGCAAAATACAAACACAATTACATTAAAAATTAAAAGATGCAAAATGATATATCATGCTAATTTTAATTAAAAAACTTGGAGTGGCTATATTAATATCAGAAAAAGTTGAGTTCAAGTCAAAGAATATTACCACAGAGATAAAGATGGACATTTCAATGAAGAGGTCAATTTGTGAAGAGGACAAAACAACCATAAATGTTTATGGACTTTATAAACAAGCTTCACAATATATGAATAAAATACATCATGGAACATACAATAGAATGAAGGAGACATAGGACAATCAATGATTGGAGTCTATGATTTCAACATCCTTCTCTTAATAATTGATAAGACAAGTGTACATAAAATCAGTTAAGGCATAAGAGCTTTGAACAATATTATCAAACAACTTGACCTAATTGAGATCTATAGAACATTCTGCATAAAAATAGCAGAATACAGACTCATTTCTAACACACACAAAGCATTTACTTAGGAAGACTATTCTGGTCTATTAAAAAAAAACTCAGTAAATTTAAAAGAGAATAAATCATAAAATGTATTATCTGGCCAAAATTAAGTTGGAAATCAGTAACAGGAAATCCCTGAGTATTTGGAAATTAATTAACTTGTGTCAAAGAAGAAAGTCAAAGGAAAACTGAAATTAAATTTGTGGGACTCAATTTGTATTTAGATGAAATTTTACAGCACTAAATACCTATATTGGAAAAAAAAAGTCTAAAATCAATTATCTATGATGCCACCTAAAGACATAAAAAAAAAAAGAGTAAATCAGACCCAAAATAAATAAGAAAATAATTAAAGTAAGTATAATAATTGTATATAATTATGTATCAACTAGTTATATAATATGTAGTTGTATATAAATATACTGATCACATATACATTTAAATAATTACATAATAAAGAGTAAGAAATTAAAAATATAAAAAATAATGTTCTCTGTTTTTTAGAGAAAAATCAATTAAAAAAACACAATTCTTTGAAAAGATCAGTAACATTGATAAACCACCAGCAAGACTTCCTAGAAAATAAAGACACAAATGACCAATATCAGAATTGAGAGAAGGATCATTACTAGAAAGTCTTATAATTGTTAAACTAATTTAACATAAAATTTAAAAATTCCAAAAATGGAATTTTTGGCCCATATGGTTTCACTGGTGAATTCCTATAAGTAGCTAAGGAAGGAATAATCCAAACTCTTCCATAACACTGGAATAAGAGTACACTTTTCAAGTCATTCACTAAGAAGAGAATTAACTGGATACCAAAATTAGAAAAGTCAAGCAAATAAAACTATTGATCATTATCCCTCATGATGGTAGATATTAAAATTCCAAAGTAAAATGCAGCAAATTGGATCCAGCAATATATCAAAAAGATAATATGCCATGATCAAGTGAGGTTTATCTGCATATGAGATGAGTCCAATATTTTAAACATTTTAAAATTAATATAATTTTAATATAATATAATAATATAATATAATATATATAATATAATTTTAATATAATTTATGATATCAACAGGCAAAGAAATATTCAACTTAATAGAATAGGAAAAAAAATTTACCAAAATTCAACATCTGCTGATAAAGAACAGCCAACTGGGAAGATAGGGGCTTTCCCAATTTGATAAAGAACATCTACAAAAAACCTACAGCTAATATTATAGTTAATGGTGAAAGGTTGAATTATTTCCCAATAAGATCAGGAAAAAAGCAAAATGTCCTTTTTCACTAACACTGTTCATAGTAATTAATTCCATTCATATGACATCTGGAAAACTGTGAAACTATGGGCACAGAAATCAAGTTAGTTACCAGAGACCGAAGTTGAGGGAGACGGTGATGATACAAGAGCATGTGGGAATTTTTGAGGTGTGGTAACTGCTCTGTGTTTTGATTTTCCTTGCACGTGTTTGTGAAAATTCACAGAAATATACTCTAAAAAGGGGAAAGTATTATATACCTTGAAAAATGAGAGAAAAATTAAAACTCCAGCTGGATTTTTCAAATATGAATATGAAGTCATTTGTTTGAAAATAAAGGCCTGATAAGTCTAAAAGAAAGTTCCAAAATAAGGTATTCTCAGAATGACATTGTGGAAGGTATGTCATTATTCCCAAATACTGCAGCTCAGCTCAAGGGAGAACTATATACAGTTGATCCTCATTATTAATGCATTTTATATGTGGGAATTTGCCTACTCACTTAAATTTATTAATAACCCCAAAATCTATATTTGTGGCACTTTCACAGTCATTTGTGGACATATATAGGACAGTGAAAAATTTGAGTTACCCAATGAAACATTCTCACCTGAGGTCAAAGAAAGTGATGCTCTCTCTTCTTGTTTAAGCTGCCATACTATAAACAAGTGTCCCTTTCCTGGTCAATTTAGTAGAACATTTTTTCATATTTTTGTGTTTTGTTGGTGATTTTGCTACTTAAAATGGCCTTCAATCATAGTGCTGAAATGCTGTGCAATGTTCCTAAAAGCAAGAAGGCTATTGTGCCTTTTGGTACAATCTACTTATATCCAATTTAAAGAGCATCTCCACCTGTAAGTCAATTCTTGAAGAAACATATAATATGTATATGCTAACAAAATTAATTACTATAACCTTTCCATCTTGAAAATTAAATAGCATCTCTCTTATGTATTTTTAACTTGACCTCCCTTTGAGATTAGTATATATACTTGTAGAAATAATATAAAATTAGTAAATGCTTTTATTGATATTTAATGAAATGCTTTTTGCAGAATAGAGTTTAGTAATAATTAAAATCATTAAGGTGGGCTATAAATTTTTCATTCTTACAACCATTTTATGAAGCGAACAAATTATTATTCAGTTTTAGAGATAGAGCATCTAGGTTCACTGTGGTTGCACAAACACCTTCAAGGTGTAAGAGCCAGTGCCAGAAGGACCAGGACTAAATCCAAATGAGTCTCCAAAACCCTTGTTCTCTATCACTACAAGATTGCAATTTTTGCAAACTGATCTTTTTCTTGTTTTGTAAATGGATGTTTATTTTAAAAATTATCTAGAATTTTAAAGGTCACACTTCCTTTTCATTACAGTTTTCATCATCTTGCCTTTAGCCAACAAATTTACTGGGGACAAGGTATATATCAGAAAGTCATTCTTATAATTATGTCAAAAATGAGATGATTCACACTGTTTATTGTTCTATGATTCAGAAACACTCCTATATGTCATTTTTATAACACGTACATGACTTTTTCTTTCTAAATAAAAACTTTCATAATGCATTTCATAATGTGAGGGGAGATAGTAACAGAAATTATTTCTTGATATATAATCATCTAAATATATAATGTATTTTCCAGTTTACACAAGGAACAAATAGAAAACTTATTTGTTCAAGTTCCTGTTCATGGTATATATAAATCTGGTTGCCTCTAATTAAAAAAATGGACCTAGCAGTCAAAAAAAAAAATCCCTGTTTATATTGTAGCTGGTGTTTTGAAACTTATCCTTTACTGTGCTTGCTTCTCAAAAATAGACCAACCTCAACTGACTTATGCAAAAACAAATACAAAAAAGGAAAACATTGATTTCTTTGGCTATAAGAAGTCTTTTGTGGTTCATAGAAATTTTAGGACTGTTTGACCCAGTTCTATGGAACAAGCTGTTGGTATTTTGATAGGGATTGCATTAAATGTGTAGATTGCTCTTTAGTATAAACAAATTGGCAGTATTTGTTTTTCCAATCCATGAGCATGGAATGTCTTTCCAGTTCTTTGTGTTGCCTTCAATTTCTTTCATCAGTATTTAATAGTTTTCAGAGTATGGTCTTTCACCTTTTTAGTTAGGTTTATTCTTAGGTATCTTATTTTTGGTGCAATTGTAAATGGGATTGATTCCTTAATTTCTCTTTCTGCTGCTTCATTATTATAGTGTGTAGAAATGCAACAGATTTCTGTATATTGGTTTTGTATCCTGTGACTTTACTGAGTTCATTTATCAGTTTTAGCAGTTTTTTTTTTTTTTTGGTGGAATCCTTTGAGTTTTCTAGATTTAGAATCATGTCATCAGCAAATAGTGAAAATTGTGTCTTCCTTATTGATTTTGATGGCTTTTATTCCTTTCTATTGTCTGATTGCTGTGGCTAAGACTTCCAGTACTAGGTGGAATAAAAATGGTGAGAGTGGACATCCTTTTCTTGTTCCTGACCTTAGGGAAAAAACTGTCACTTTTTCCCCATTAAAGATGATGTTAGCCATGGGTTTTTCATATATGGCCTTTATTATGTTGAACTATGTTCCCTCTAAACCTACTTTGTTGATGGTTTGTATCATGAATGGATGTTTTATTTTGTCTTTCTGTATCTTTTGAAATGATCAGATGGTTCCTATCCTTTCTTTTGTTGATGTGATGTATCAGGTTCATTGATTTGTGGTATTGGTCCACACTTGCAACCCAGAAACAAATCCCACTTGATCATGCAAATGATTTTCTGAATGTATTGTTGAATTCAGTTTGCTAATATTTTGTTGAGGATTTTTTCATCTATATTCATCAGATATATTGGATTATAGTTCTCTTTTTTAGTGGTGTCTATCTAGTTTTGTTACCGGGGTAATGCTGACTTCATAAAATAAATTTGGAAGTTTTTCTTCCTTTTCTATATTTTGGGATGGTTTGAGAAGGATAAGTATAAACTCATTAAATGTTTGGTAGAAATTTCCTATGAAGCCATCTGATCCTGGACTTTTGTTTGTTGGGAGTTTTTCAATTACTGACTCAAGTTCTTTGCTGGTAGTCAGTATATTCAAAATTTTCTATTTATTCCTATTTCAGTTTTGATAGGATATATGTTTCTAGGAATTTATCCGTTTCTTCCAGGCTGTTCAATTTATTGGTATATAATTTTTCATAATATTCTCATAATTATTTGCATTTCTGTGGTGTTGGTTATTTCTCCTCTCTTGTTTGTGATTTTATTTATTTGAATTCTTTCTCTTTTTTTCTTGGTAAGTCTGGCTAGAGATTCATCAATTTTATGGATTTTTTCAAAACTCCATCTCCCGGTTTCACTGATTTCTTCTAATTTTGTTTCTATATTATTTATTTATTTTCTGATTTTTATTATTTCCTTCCTTCCATTGGTTTTGGATTTTGTCTGTTGCTATTTTTCTAGCTTCTTTAGGTATAAGGTTAGGTTGTTTATTTGAATATTTTCTTGCTTCTTGAGGTAAGCCTATATTGCTATAAACTTCCCTTTTAGAACTGCTTTTGCTAAATTAAGTTTTAATTTTCATTTGTTTCATGTACTTTTTAATTTCTTCTTTTATTTCCTGGTTGGCCCATTCATAATTTAGTAGCACGTTATTTAATCTCCATGTATTTGTCATCTTTCCAGATTTTGTTGTTGTTGTTGACTTCTAGTTTCATGGCATTGTGGTCAGAAAAGATGCATGTTATGACTTCCATCTTCTTGAATTTGTTGAGGCTTGCCCTGTGGCTTAATATTCCATCTATTCTAGATAATGTTCTATGTGCACTTGAAAAGAAGGTGTGTTCTGCTGTTTTAGGATCAAATATTTTTAAAAATCTGTTAAATCTTTCTGTTTTAGTATGTCATTCAAAGCCAATGTTTCCTTGTTGTTTTTCGTTTGATGATCAGTCCATTGATGTAAGTGGGGGGTTGAGGTCCCCTACTATTATTGTATTATGATCAATTAGTTCCTTTATGTTATTAACTGTATTATGTATTTGGGTGCTCCTATGTTGGGTGCATAAATATTTACAATTGTTATACCTTCTTGTTGTATTATCCCTGTAATGATTATATACTGTCCTGTTTTTCTCACTTATTATAGTCGCTGTTTTAAAGTCTACTTTGTTTGATATATATAGTGCTACTCTGGCTTTCTTTTGATATCCATTTGCATGAGAGATGTTTCTCCATCCTGTCACTTTAATTCTGCAGGTGTCTTTAGGTTTAAAGACCTGGTGCTCTCGTAAGCAGCATATAGATAGGTCTTGGTTTTTTAATCCATTCTGTCATCCTATGTCTTTTGACTGGAATGTTGAGTCCATTTACATTCAAAGTATTTATTGATATATACATATGCAATGTCATTGTATTATTCATTTTGTGGTTGTTTCTGAAGATTTTCTCTGATCCTTTCTTGTCTTTCTCTTTCATGATTTGCTGACTTTCTTTAGTAATATAGTTGTATTTTTTTCTCTTTATTCTTTGCATATTTACTAGTGGTTTTTGATATACAGTTACCATTAGGTTTATATAACCTTTCCTACATATTACAGTCTGTATTAAGTCGATGGTCATTTAAGTTTGAACCCATCCTTTTTTTTATTTTAAATTTTATTTTTTAATTATGTTCAATTAGCCACTGTATAGTACATCATTAGTTTTTGATGTAGTGTTCAATATGAATCCATTCTTTACTTGTCTCCTCCCCATATTTCAGGTATATGTTGTTATATTTTACATCTTTTTATTTTGTGAGTTCTTTGATTGATTTCTTACAGAAATACTCATTTTTACTGCTTTTGTGTTTCCTGACTTTATACTGTCACTTTTGGTCTCTCCTTTCCATTCTAGAGTCCCCTTTAGTATTTCTTACCAGGCTGGTTTAGTGGTCATGACTCCTTCAGTTTTTGTTTGTCTGAGAAACTCTCTATCTCTCCTTCTATTCTGAATTATAACCTTTCTGGATAGAGTATTATTGGCTGCAAATTTTTCCCATTGAGTATGCTGAATATATCATGCTACTCCCTTCTGGCTTAGAAAGTTTTTGCTGAAAAATATCCTGCTAGCCTTATGGGTTTTCCCATGTAAGTTACTGTCTTTTCTCTTGCTGCTTTTAATTTTTTTTTTATCAGTATTTTGCCAATTTAATTACAATTTGGCTTGGTGTAGGTCCACTTTTGTTAATTTTGATCGGACTTGTCTGTACCTCCTGGATCTGTGTATCTGTTTCCTTCCCCAGATTAGGGATGTTTTCAGCCATTATTTCTTCAAATAAATTTTTCTTCCCCCTTGTCTCTCTTCTTTTGGGACTCCTATAATACAAATGTTATTATGATTGATAGAATCACTGAGTTACCTAAGTCTATTCTCATTTTGCATAACTATTTTTTTCTCTCTTTTGTTCAGCTTGATTACTTACCATTTTTCTGTCTTCTAGATCACTAATTTGTTCCTCTGCTTCTCCCATACTTCTCTTCTTTCCATCAAGCATTTTTCTCATTTCATTTATTATACCCTTTATTTCTGCGATGTTATTATTTCTGTATTAAGCATCTCATTCATGCTTTCCATTCTTTCCTCAATTCCAGTGAGTATCTTTATGATCATTAATTTAAATTCTCTTCAGGCATATTACTTATATCTGTTCACTTAGATCTCTGGGCTTGTCCTATTCTTTCATTTGGGATAAATTTCTCTGTCTTCTCACTTTGTCTAAGTCTCTGTTCCTGTTTCTCATGTTAGGAAAACCAACTACATTTCCTATTCTTGAGGGTAATGGTGTTATGAAGAAAAGGTCTTGTAGTGCCCTGCCTTATGGTATCCTCTCTTTCCTAAGGCCTGGTGCTTCCAAGAGTATCTCCAATGTGTATTGCATGTTCTCTGCTGTTTTATCCTGGACACTTTATCCTTCAGGTCAGTCATCTAGAGAGGTTCTCTTTGCCTGTTGTGGGAAGTGTTTTGTCCCTGGCCTGAATGTGGTGAGTTTTAACTATGTGTGCTCTGGTCTTCTTGTGAAATAAGACCTATTATCACTATTTCCAGAACAAAGGCTCAGTAAAATGGACATATCAGGAGACACGGTGTTTAGAGGTTTGGACTGGTCTTCTCGGGGAGGGGGCCTGCCACACTGGGACTGAGGCAAGAGACTGAAGGGAATAGTCCCGCTGGAATGCTGGAAGGAAGCTTGGTGTAAGCAAGTTAGGTAGGAGTGTTGGTGCTGTACTGATTCCCACAGGTGGCCCTGTGCTTATGCTGAGGCATGGGGGAGAGAAATGGTGCCAACCAGTTCCTTTGTTCCTAAGGGGTATCTCTGTAAATGCTGCTTTTCTGGGACACAGTCCAAGATGAGCAAATAACCTTCCCACAATGGGCCCCAGGAGCTCTTCAGATCACTGTTTTCATGCTGTATGTCCATCAGTCATTTGCCCTGCCTTCTAGCAACCCCAATGCCTGGGGGCTCTCCCTGAGCCAAGGCTACTGACCTTAAAACTGCAGGCTTTAAGCCCAGCTGATTGCAAGAACTCATAAAATTCAGCCTCTCTGATTTTCCAAGCCAATTGCTATGGGGTTTGTTTTCCCCATGTGGTTCCTTCTGTGCTAGCCTGTCTTTTCTCCCTTCTCCATGATGATAGCTTCCTTCTCACTGCAGTGACCATGATCTGGTTCTATTCCAAAGTGCTCTCTGCATTTCCTACTTTTCTTGATGTGGCCTCTTCTCTATCTTTAGCTGTGGAGTCTGTTCTGCCAGTCTTCAGGTCAATTTTCTGGGGTTATTTAGGATGATTCGATAGTTATCTAGTTGTATTGATGGGACAGGGTGAGTCTAGGGGCCTACTATTCTGTTGGCATCTTCCTGTCTCTGTCTATTTTTCTATTTTATTTGGACTTTATATTGTTAGTTTTCAGAGACAAATACAGAAAATTCTGGATAGAAAATAAAAGTTATTTTGAGAAGTCTGGCTAACATTAAAGAAACTGAAAATTGTTATTCTGATCTCATCCTCCTTTGATCAACATAAATCCAAATCTGTAAGCTCAATGGTATGGTAGGAGGACGTGGACTCTGTTTCTTCTTGCATGTACATCCAGTTATAAATTCCTACATTCACTTATCTCACTTTAAGCCTAGAATTGTAAATAAATGTCAAATGGGGAAAATATATTTAAAAAGAAATCAATAATACCAGTTATCAGAAAAAGTAGTAAGAATTAACTCACAACACTTAGAAACAGGGGCAGTAATGCCTGCCTTTGGTCAATGTCTGCCTTCACTTACCCCTTTCTTTTTGCTGTAATATTTCCATCTTCTAATCAAACTGATATGTTTGTTGGTCACTAAAATATAGTGCCATATAAAGGAAAATAAAGCCTTTAACTTTGCAAAAGTAGCATCAATAGTAGTAGTACAGCAGTAGCCAATAAGATTCTCCCTTTTTTTTCTTTCTTTTTTTTTTTTTTTTCCAATTGCAGAAGACAAATAACAGCTGTGTTTATAATGGCATAAAAATTGGGTCTTAGGTGGTAAGGCTGAGAATTGCAGATGTACAATATCATTCAGACTTTGGATGTTTACAGTCCATTTCCAAGGGAACATGCTATTTATTATTTCCTTTCGTGTCATTAATCACTTTCCAAGATGTATTTCTATATCTGATCTGTCCTCCCAAATCAATTTATCTTGAAGTCCAATTAATGACTCTTCAAATCCACTTCAAAAACAAAATTGTGTTCAGATAATAGTTATTTTTCTTAGAAAAATACAAATTACAGTGATGTCTAATTATGCAAAGTATTATAACATATAAAAACTGGAATCTGTAGCAGAGGAGCAAATAACTTGCTTTAAATGCAAAATGCATTTTACTAATACTATCATATTTTAAAATGAGCATTCTGTTAAAAAGTGAAAAAAAAAAGAAAAATAGGAGAAGCTTATTTGGGGATTATATTACTCACATATTTCATAGAATTTCCTTTTCTTTCTTCATGTGGACAGTTCTCATGTAAAGGTACATTAAAAGCTGCCCTTCTTTTGGGAGAATCAATCAGGTGGCATTACCCCAGGGAGCAAAGAACTCTAGGTTTGCAATACCTCCCCTTTGGTTTTGTATAATGAGACTAAACACAAAGTGTCCTCCTGGTCGTTGACAGTCTAGCAAGTTTTGGAGTAAGACCAGTGAGTAAATTTGATTTTAAAACTTACCACAACTTTTCATTGACTTTTATAGGCAGAGGCAGATGTTAACTTGCAATAAATTTGAAAGCATAATTCCATTCTCAGAGCCAGGAACCAAATCTGAACTTTCCATTGCTGTTCTCACTTCAGCCATAACTTTTTGGTATTTAGTGCAATCCAATTTGGTAATCTAGTAGAAATTCTTCCAATTCAAATTAGTTTAAATATGCAATTCCATGCTTTTGACAGCTTTATTAAGCATCCTTGTTTTGTTCCTGATCTTAGGGAGAAAATTTAGTCTTTCACTATCAAGTACTATCTGTCAGTATTTTATAGATACCCTTCATCACTTGAGAAAACGTCTATCCCAAGATTGTTGATAATTTTTATCATGAAAGTGTGTTGGATTTTTTCAATTTTTTTCTGTATCCATTAACAATCATTATGTGCTTTAATCCTTTATTCTATTAATATGTCATATTACATTTATTTTCACACTTTAAACCAATCTGGGATAAATCCCACTTGGTCATGGTGTATATAACTTTCCTTTCTTTTTATGTTGCTAGGTTCAGTTTGAAAATATTTTGTTCGGAATTTTTGTCTCAATAATCATAAGAGATAATGGTATGTAGTTTTCTTTTCTTGAGTTGTCTCTGATTTTGGTATCAGTGTTGTTTAATTTCCACATATTTGTGAGTTTCCTAAATTTTATTCTGTTACTGATTTCCAATTTTATTTCATTGTGCCAAGAGAACATACTTTGTATATTTTAATACTGTTAAATTTGTTCATACTTGTTTTAAAGCCCAGCATGTAGTCTCCCCTGTTTCATGTTCACAGAGAAGAATGTGTATTCTGCCAAGTGGAGTGTTCTATAGATGTCTGTTAGTTTTAATTGGGTTTCTGGTGTTTTTAAATCTCTGTATTCTCATTGCTTTTCTAAAGAGTTGTTTTATCCATTATCAAAAGTGGACTTTTAAAGACTCCAACTATTAGCATTTAATTGCCTATATCACCTGTTCAGTTTTGTCAGTTTTTGCTTTAAGTATTTGGAGGCTCTGTTGTTAGGCACATATATGTTTATAATTGCTATATCTTTCTGAAGGATTGACCTTTTTTATGTGATAAAATTTCCTTCTTTATCTCTAGTAATATTTTCTTTAAAGTCTATTTGTCTGATATTAGCATAGCCCCTCCAACTTTTATAGGGTTACTATTTGCATAGAATATAATTGTCCATTCTTCTACTTTAAACATATTTTTATCTTTAAATCTGAAGTATGTCTTCTGTAGACAGTGTATAATTGGATTTTTTAATCTAGTCCCCAAATCTCTACCTTGATTGGAATGTTTAAAACATTAACACTTACTGTTATTATTGATATGGTTGGGCTTATGTCTGCCATTTTACTTTTTGTTTTCTACGTGTTTCATGTCTTTTTTTTTTTAAGATAAATTTATTTATTTTAGAGGACATGTGGGGGAAGGGGCAAAGGGAAGGGAAAAGAGAGAATCCTAGGCAGAGTCCCCACTGATTATGGACCCTGACTGAGGATTGATCTCATGACCCTGAGATCATGCATGACCTGGACTGAAATCCAGAGCTGTATGCTTAACCAAATGAGCTACCTAGGAACCCGAAGTCTCATGTCTTTTTGTTCCTTGGTTCCTCCTTTAGTGCTTCCTTTAGCATTAATAACTTTAATAACTTTAACTTTTTTTAAATGATAATTTTCTTAGTGTTAGCCCCAGGGTTCAAAATATATCTTAACTTGATAATATCTATTTCAGATTTATAATAACTTAATTCTAGTGAGATATAGAAAATTTGCTTTAGTTTTCTACTTTGTTGTAGCATTATTTTTACACATGTTTATATATGTTAAAAATCCAATAATACAATGCTATAACTATTATTTTTATATAATTTTATATCTCCTAATAAAGGTGAGAAAAGAAAAGAGCAAGTATATATTTATGGAGTTATATTAACCTCTTTTGGCGTTTTTTCTCTTTATTTCTTATTATTTGAGTTATCAACTGTTGTTACATCCAGTATAGCTTTGTTCCCGCCCCTTCTTTATGCTATAATATTTTATATTACATATATGGAAGGTATTTGTTTTAAAATCAGTTAAGACAAAAACAGAGGAAATACCTCATTATACTGTCTTTTCAAATTACTCACATAGTCATCTTTATTAGTTTCTTTGTCATATGGATTTGAAATACTATTTGGTGTCACTTGATTTCAGCCTGAAGAACCTCCTTTGGTGCTTATTAGATATGTCTGCTATTAATGAATTCTTTTTTTATATATTTATTTTATTTACAGGTATAACTTGGAGATATTGCAAGGTTTGGTTACAGACTACTACAATAAAGTAAATATCACAATAATACAAGTCAAATGAATTTTCTGGTTTCCTGTGCACATAAAAGTAATGTTTACATTACACTGTCTATTAAGTGTGCAATAGCATTGTGTCTAAAGAAGCAATGTGCACACTTTAATTAAAAAATCCTTTATTGTCAAAAAGTGTTAAACATCATCTGAGCTTTTAGGGAGTCATAATCACTTATCACAGATAACAACCAAAATATAATAATAATAAAAAAGTTTGAAATATTGTGAGAATTACCAAAAAGTAACATATAAAGTGAGCAAATGCTGTTGGGAAAAAACGGTGCCAATAGACCTGCTTCAAACAGCATTGCTACAAACCTCCAATTTGTAAAAAAAAAAAAAAAAAAAAAAAGCTCAGGTCATGATCTCGGGTCCTGGGATAGAGCCCCGCATCAGGCTCTCTACTCAGCAGGGAGCCTGCTTCCCTTCTCTATTTCAGTCTGCCTCTCTGACTACTTGTGATCTCTGTCTGTCGAATAAATAAATAAAATTTAAAAAAAATAAATAAAATTTAAAAAGCACAAAAAAATGAGACTTTATATGGGAATATATTTTGCCATCATTTTGAAAAAGTTTCCCTGCATGTAAGATCCTAGGTGGATGCTTTTTTTTTTCTTACAACATTTTTAATAGCACTTGTTTTTTGTTTTTCATTGTTTCTGATGAGGATTCAGCTTTTAATAATATTGGAGTTCCAATGTATGTGAGAAGTCATTTTCCTCTTGCTGTGTTCAAGGTTTTTGTCTTTCCTTCTGGCTTTCTTTTTATTTATTTACTTATTTATTTGAAAGAGAGAGAGAGCCCATGAGCAGAGGGTGGGGACACAGAGGGAGAGGCAGGCTCCCGGTGAGCAGGGAGCCTGACACAGGACTCAATCCCAGGTCCATGACCTGACCCAAAGACAGACACTTATCCAAATAAGCCACTCAGGTGCCCTTTTTTTGGTTTTCAAGATTTGACTCTGATGTGTCTGGGTGTGGTTTTTTGTGCTTTTACCCAAGTTTGTAGATGCATATAAGATACGCATCTTATGCATAGATAAACTAAGATGCATAGATTAATGTTTCTCATCAAATTTGGGAGATATTCAGCCATTTCTTTGAATATTTTTTCTGTTCCTTTTCTTTCCTTCAGATGTTCCTATTATGCATATGTTGATGTGCTACATTTTCCAGGGGTTCTGTTCATTTTTATTCATTCTTTTTATTCTCTCTTCTTCAGATTGCATCTTCATATATTTCTAAGTTTACTAATTCTTCTGTCATTTCAAATGTATTCTTCATCCCCTTTTGTAAATATTTCATTATTATTATAATTTTTAATGCCAGGCTTTCCATTTGACTCTTTTTCATAATTTCTATCTATTAATATTTCCTATTTGATAAGACATTGTCATCTTTTTAAAAATTTGTTAACCATGTTTTCTTTTTGCTCTGTTTATAACAATTGCTTTAAAGTCTTTCTCTTCTAAATCTACCATCTGGGCCACTTCAAAGGCAGTTTCTCTTGTCTGTTCCCTGCACCCCCCCTTGAATGGCTCAATCTTTCTTTGGATAGTTCATATTTTTTTGTGAAAATTAGACATTTTAGATAATATAATATAGCCAAATCTGGATGTCAATTTTCCCACCCCTGTGAATTGTTTATTTCTTTGTTTGCTAAATGATTTAGCTGAATTAGTTCAGTGGGTCTATTTCACCCACTTTGTGTAGCCTCTCATGTCACTCTTCAGTGACTCTTGAGCCCAGTTCTCAGGTGGTCATGGCCGAGGTTAGAGCTTAGACTCTGTGAGTGGGTCTGAATAGAAAAAGGGAGCTACAGATCTCTCAACCTTACATGCCTGAAACAGCTTCTGGAACATGTTGCTGGGGATAATGAGAATGCTGGTGTTTTGCCCTTCCCAGGAAGAAAGGAACTGGAGAAGAAGTGTGCCTGAAGCCAAAGCAGTGCTTCAATCACACTGAGCTTGGGGTGAGGCCTGCTTTAAATATTACATACTTTCATAGTTCCTACTCAGATTTAGTAAATATTCTTCAGTAAATATTTTTCCATTTGATTATGTCCTTAGGACAATTTCCAGACTTTAAATAATTGGTATTTAAACTAATTTTCACAGGGCACCTGGGTCCAACTCTGATTTTCGCTCAGGTAATGCTCTCAGGGTCCTGATATTGAGCAGCATGTTGGGTTCTGCACTCAGCGGGGAGCTGACTTAAGACTTTCTCCCTGTCCCCCTTCTCTACACTCCCACCCCCCGCTCTCACGCTCAAAATAAAATAAAATAAAATATTTTCATGAGTTATGGTTGTTTCACTGGGGAAAGGTTCATGAAAATATTTTTAAAACCCATCCCAGAAAATCTTTTCATACCCATCCCTGTCAAACCATTTTATGTGTCTTCAAAGGATCTTGAGGAAATTTGTAAGTTCTCATCAGTGTCCAAACAATGCAAGGTATGGCCAGTATATGCTCCTCACATTACTCATCTCTGATTCTTCTTTCCCCTTTTGACATGGCAAGATGTGAAGAAAGGAGGGAAATCTTAACATTCTTTTCTCAGTTTATACTTGCTGACTTGGAAGGGACAGTACAACTGTTCAACCCCAAACTCTACCAGTAATTTTCAGCTTTTTAAAGCTTGTACCAAAATTGTTGCTATGCAAGCATACATCATATCCATAGCAGCACTTTGGTTTTGTAGACTGATGATGCTTTTTAGACCACCTTGATTAAAATCAGCATAAATTTGTGCTTAAAATGTTTGGGAATCTATCAATGACTGAGAGCAACTTGTTATGTCTGTCAGAATAGTTTAGGTTTTATCTTTAGTCTCCTTGTATAACCTTTCCCCAACTCTTTGAGAGTTCTTGAAAATTTATACCAGAAAAACCATGTATGCTGTGAGTTATATGCATTAATGTTGCCAAGAAATAATATTAGAAGTGCAGGCACAATTCTACTACAAACATCAGGCAAATTTGCCTTTATTAAGGTAGCTATCAGGCTTGTAATTTCTAAACCAAGATGAGACAAGTGGCAAATGTAGTTAATATACAAACAAAAGATGGATATTGACCACAATTACCACTTGTCTCATATTGGTTTAGAAATTATACTAAAAAAAAATAATTTTTTTAAAGTGTTCTTTAAGTTTGAGCTCCAAAATATAAAGTGCTTTAAAGTTGTCACTCCAGATCTTACAACCTAAAAAAAAGCCGAACAATTTGCTGGAGTGGGGGGTGGTTTGAGGTTATAGGGCAAACTGGCATCCAAAAATCTGGAGAGACAAGCAAAGACAAAGAAGCATAGCTGAGGTCAGCTTGCCTGGACTAGAAATTGCTGGAGCTATAACCTTAAATGGTAAACGTACAGTTAAGTTGTAATTTTGATGAACTGCTGAGTGTGGACTTCTTTGAGAGTGAAAAAGAAAAATAAAACAAACAAAAAACCTCCTCAGGAGTGTAATCTTAGGGTATTACCAATAATGTCATTGTTTTTTCCTCCAGGAAACCCACCTTGTTTGAAGAGCCAACTTATATCACCTCCTATCTTTGGCAGGAGGGGAGAAAAATAACTATTTTAAAGTATGACCGGTGCATCTGCCATGACAAAGGCTTACTCTCCAATGAAAAAGACTTTAACATAGCCTTATCTCACATAAGCAAAAAGTTGACTTTAATACACTCTAGTTTTCCTGTCTCACCTACAGGGTAGATATAGGAGGAAATAAAGATAAGAAACACTTAGGAAGGTCATAACCTAGAGACTTATTATCGAAGAGGTCCCAAAACTTACTTGCCCATGGTCATAGAGCCAGTTAATGCCCGAACTAATGTATCAAAGTATTTTTAATAGTTGCAAAGGGACATTCCTGAGACCTCTAATAGAGACATAGGTTTAAGATAAAAATATTTCAGATTTGTAAAATAAAAATTTTCAAAAATCCCAGTTATTAGTGTAAATAATAAATTCAAAACACTTAACTATACTTTGAAGCACAGTAGCAAGTATTTGTAGATTGGCAGAAGTCCTAGGAACTAAGTCTTCTGGAAGGGGTAGTTGAAAATTGATAGTTAAATAAAAATATTTTTATTTAGTCAGTGGCAAAAGGTAGCTATAAAGTAACACAATAAATTTTCAAATGTGTCCTATAAATTAGTTCCAAAGGAGTATAAATTTTAAAAAGAAGTTAGGTTTCTAAGGTAATTGGTGTCTTTTTAGATTACATCAATCTAGACAATGTATAACACAGTCATTGTAATGGAAACAAACTGTTTTAACTGGCTCATCTTTCATCTCCAGAATTGCGATCCTCTGTCCCAGTCTTACTAGAAGAGTTTAGAAATCCCAAAGGATGCCACATAGAGTACCATCATAGATCTCCAGTCTACTTGTTCTTCAATATTCTCTTCTCTGACCTCCCAGAAATGGCTCCAAGATTCCATGTTCCTTCTCACAGTGACTCCACACCTGGCCCACAAGGAAATGCTCCTCCACAAAATGGTAGTGCCTGATCCTTGCTCAGAAGTCCTAATAATGATAATACTGTTTAAACAGCCACTTTCTCTCTCCAAGATACTGGGTTAATATCTCAAATTGGGGGTGATGAGTAGAAGAGAAGAAAAAGGTCCAGACTAAATCTGAGTAATGCACATTACAATCATCTCATATCTTTCCATCTGTCCTTCAATCCGGCTGCATTTGTCTTGCTTAGTATGAATTTCTTCCCATGAAAAGCTTAGCTCTTCCTACAAATAGACTAAAATAGTCTTGTAAATAAGGCTAGTTATAGCTGTATTTTTAGCAGGTTATATCTTATATCTGGATATACTAACATAGATGTACTAACATAGATAAACAGTAAGATGAAAGGATTTTGGATTTTTTTTTTCTATCATGAATTGTATGCTATTACTTTCTTAATAGAAATATATGTAAAATGTACAAACACTTGTACAAACAGAAAGGAAATAAAGAAGTTTTTTTGCTTTAGAAATTTCTGACTTACCAGCACATACCATGAAAAAATTTTTTTTTTTTCCAGAACAGGGTAGAAACAACTCATTTGAGGTTTTGAAGATTGTTTCACAAAGCTCCTTACAGATCATAAATTAATACCATAGATTAAATATATAATACCATAGATTAAATATAAATTTTTCTAATATTTCTTTCACCAATATTAAGTACTAAGCACTCATGTCTTCAAATAAGACACATTCCTTCAGTACTAGATTAACCTATAATGTTTACATTTCTTAGGATATATTTATATTGTGACCCCAGCCTCAGTCTGCTTTAAAGAGCACATGTGTTTCAACTTTTGTTTCATATCATCTCTGCTGGACATGAATTCAAGATGGCTAGTAGGTATGAAAAAGCACTTAGATTCTTCTCATCTCTGAAATTTTGTGTATCTGTATCAGTAGAGGCCACATGGGAAGCAGAAAGGAAGCACTTCTTCTCCTTTCAGACAGGGGGCATCTTCAGAGGCCAGTGGGAACCTCAACTCCCATCCCTGCTGACTAGTAATAAGGCACACCTCCCCCTTGAAGTGTCAATGAAGGCTAGGTGGTAAACCATTCCCACCCAGGAGTAGTGAGGTAGTGCTACCTTTCTTCTGCCAGGGTGGTATCAGAGAAAACTTGGTAAAACAGAGAAATAAATAAGACCCAGATCTTCATAGCATAATACCCCAAATGTCCAGAAGATAATAGAAAATTATTTTCATACCAAGAACCAGGAAACTCTCAACTTGAATGAGAAAAGGCAATCATTAACAAACTGAATAGAATCAGGGATATATGAAACTGTAGCTCAGGACTGAACACCTTTAAAACAGAGTCCCAGAAGGAGAGGAAAAAGAAACTGAGACTGCAAAAGTACTTAAAGGAATAATGGCTGCATTTGTCAAATTTGGCAAAAGATATAAATTACAGATTCAAGAAGCATAGTGGAAGCTAAACAAGATAAACCCTCCCCCAATTCTGTACCAAGACATACAATAATCATACTTATAAAAACTAAGAAGAAAGAACATTGAAAGCAGCAAGAAAAACTACACTTTAGCTATAAGGGAAAAAAAATTTGAATAACAACAGATTTCTCATCAGAAATCCTAGAGGGCAGAAGAAAATCGTACATTTTCCAAGTGCTAAGAAAAAAATACTGTCAACTAGAAACCAATATCCAGTGAAAATATCCTTTAGGAATAAAAGAGAAATCAAGACATTCTTAGATAAAGAATAACTAAGAGAATTTGTTGCCATCAGTGCTATCTGAAAAAAAAAAATGGCTAAAATAAGTTCTTGAAAGAGAAAGATGATTTTTTTTTTTTAAGTTTGAAATAGCAGGGCAACAGAAAGAACAAAAATATGGGTAAATGTAATAGGCTTTCCTTTTCTTCTTAAGTTTTCTAAATTATGTTTGATGTTTGAAGCAAACATTAAAACACTGCTTAAAGGAGACCTCAGTGTGTACACAGGAAATATTTAAGGCAATTTTATTACAATCAGGAAAAAAATAAAGGTAGATAAAGTTATTGTACTTCACTTGAACTGTTAAAATGTCAATGCCATTAGATAGACTGATAAATTATTTATATATAGTGTAAATATCCAGAACAATCACTAAATATAAATATATATATATACTTGTATGTGTGTATATACACACACACACACACACACACACACACAAACACAAAGAGATACAGTAAAAAAAACCACAATTCATAAATCAAAATGGAAGTCTAAAAAAAATTAAGTCACACACAGGAAGTCAGGAAAAAGAAAATAAAGAAGTGAAAAACAGAAGGAGCAAACAAAAAAAAATAAAAAAGAATACTTCAGGTGTAAGCCTCACCAGATCAATAATTACATCAAATGTAAACTGTCTAATTACATCAATTAAAAGACAGAGATTTGCAAAGTGGATTACTATCGATACAAAACAACCACTTGGATTGATTTCAAGGGCATAATGCACCTCAACAGAATGCCAGTGAATGCCACCTGTCCCAGGAAACAGCAGCCTTGGCAATGTCATCATGAGTCTCATAGAAACCATCAACAGCAGTAGCAGTGATGAAGAATGGCACTCAAGTGTCCTCCTTAGTGGCAGACACTAGCAAAGGGGCAGAAGAAACGACAAAAATGAGTGAACATAACTGAGACCCTCGTGGCTTTCCATATAATGACTGGGATGGAGTCAACATTAATTAAGTTAATGAGGCACAGAAAATGCTATGATGAGATAATACTTTACATTTTATCAGCATTATTTTTCATTTACCTCTATCTGCATTTTTACTGGAGGAGAACATTGAGAAGAAAAATGCTGAGATAAAGAGGCCCACACTAGAATCTGAAAACAATTTTTTAAATGCAAAAAATAAGACTCAATTCACGAAGTGTCAGCTTACAGAAGAATGCTATTGATAGCCTAACACATATGTTATGAATAATAAATTGGTAATATTAATGAGCAAGTTAATTAAAATAAGTTGAGCTTTAGTTCAGCACAGTAATAAACTTTCAGAGGATTCTCTGTAACTTGATGTGATTAGACTCCTGATCCACATGAAATGATAGTAGTGTAACTTAACTCACACAGGCATAATGAATGCTAGGTGAAACAGTATAGTTCCCCAATTAAAGAAATTATGAGCTTGCAGTTGAAAACCATGAACCTAAGGGTAGATGCATTTTGCCTGACATTTATGAGGGGAAAAAAAAAGAGAGAGATGAAGAGGACTAATACACCTCAGGCATGTATTATTAACTACAAAGCCAGCTCCAGAGAAGAAAGGGTATTTTCTGGATGCAATGCATAAAATTGACAAATAAATACAATGTTGCAGAGATTCAAAACTAACTGGATGACTCTCTTTGGGAAAAAAATCGGAACATTTGAAAAATCATTTCCTGTCTTGCTGAAAAATTGAACTATTATAAATTATGTTTTAGTGAGAAATAATGGCAATCAACAAGTAAACAAATAAGAAAAACAACTATAGTTAAGGATAAACTTCTCTGAAGAAAATAAAGGCATGGTAATAAAAAACAAAAAAAGGACGTAGCTGCATCAATCACCGACAAGAGATGATACAAAGAAAAGCTGAGTTTCTTAATCTTTTGCTTCTAACTTCTCTGTCAAATAAAATTATTTTTCATTACAAAAAGAATTAACAAATTTTGAAAGAAGGAATTTATGTCTAAGATTGGTAGGCTAATAAAAAATGTACTTTGATTTTCTTTTAAACTTCCAAAATACATTATAAATGGAATGGAATATGTTATATACTAGATAAATATATTGTCATCAGGGTAGACCGAAGATGAGTTAAACATAATATGATGTAATCTGATAGCAATAAACATAAACTTTCACCAGAGGCCAAAAACCACAACTGTACAAATACAGAATAGGGAAGACACGCTGTTTTTATATCCTAGTTCATCACTAGACAAGGTCATTATAAAATTTGAGTGATGAAAGGCTAAGAGCAAAGATGAAAATAGCAACTGTTATGTTGGATCATGGAGAAGGAATGATACGGACTTTGATTAGAAGCTAAAACCTTGTCAATGATGAAGTAGAGATTGGTTAGGTCAGATACTGTGTTTACTTAAAAAAACATATCAAACTGAAGCATGGAAACATAAAGAATCAGAATCCCTAGGAAAATCAATGGTTGACTTACAAGAAGACAAAAACAGAAGTCCGTAACAGGCATGCAAATAATCCATACAAATAGTTACGGAGAGCATTTCTGTTATACAAGTATTTTCCTTAAGGACACATAGATTTACCCCTGTACCTAAAATTTAATATGACATCAGGTAGCTTAGAATGAATGGAATCAAATGTTTATTCTGGAGTAGAGGAACCTCAGTGAAAACAAGGTAGCTGTGTTCAACTACCTGAAGACTTACTATAAAAAAGCAGGTGCTGATTTGTTATATGTAGTCTTAAAGAGGAGGTCTAAGGCTAGTGGTTGATCTAAAAGAGATGTGTATCTTAATTAAACATAAAAATAAACTCTTTGAGAGTTTTTTTTTCCCCAAAAGTTGAATTAGCTAGATTAGGACACATGAATTCAAAGTATAGATTGTAATAAAATCCTTATAGGGGAAAAAATCAAATACTGAATAAGGTGATTCAAGTAGATGACCAAGACTTTTTGATCCTAAGTTTCTATAATTTTACTCATTAAGTGTCAAAGTGACTAATATGATTTTTTAAATTTTATGTCCTTAACTCACCATTTGAAAAAGTAAAGAATGAGAGAATAAAAAGAAAAGAAAGTACACGAAAGGCAAAAGGAACTCCAAGTCACTTCTGTTCTTTTTATCTTATCCTTCATTATTACAAATATAATCATGTAACTCTCCTTAAAGTTCTTCAGTGGTTCTAGACTTCTCATTCAGCATAACTTCTTAGCCTGAGATTTCAATGTTTCTAATAATTATAATAACTTTCCAAGCTTTTATTTCTAGTCAAATTCATTCTCATCTTTCAAAATTTCTTTCCCATCAGTGACCTCGACCTTTCTCTATTTTCAATGTGTTCCCATTAAAAACATAGCAAAATACTAGCACTTTTCTAACAGCGGCACCCAGAGATAGCCAATTTTGATCACAGAAGCAAGTATTTAGTAAATATCTTATACCAGAGATACACAGCACAAGCTCTGAAAGAATGCATAATCAAAGAGAGAAGAAAGAAAACAAGAGTGTGAAGTGCCTCACCAGGAGAAGCTTAATGGCACTTAACAGCAGTGCTTAATCACATTCTTGTGAGAATCAGTAAAGGACTTGTAACAGGAAATAAACCCAAGCTGATTTGAAGCAAATCTAAGTACAAATAAGTTAACCGGGCAATGAAGCATGGTAAGAGTCTAGCAGCAAAAGAAACTGTATGTACAAAGAGTCAGGGACATGCTCAGTAATTTGCAAAGTTTTCAGTACACGGGTGGAGGAGGGATAAGAGATAAAAATGAAAAGGTAAAAAGGAAACCATGAAAGATCTTTGATGGCATGCTTCAAAGTATTTTTCTTGTCTGTAAGTGATAACTCATCAGTCAGTATTAATGAAAGAAGAAATGTTTGGGCCATGGAGGAATATTTGTTTTGGTATTAGAGATCTGTGCCTTTAGGTGTTCAGTATTGAAGTTCTTTATATCAATGGTGTCACTAGCACTAAGCCAATACAGGTAACACTTCGGTCAGTATACAATGACTGCAGATGGCAGCAAATAAGGTCGTGTTCAAACACAACTGAGACCATGTACCTAGGAGTAGGGGGTGGCTCTTTCTAAGAGAAATAGCTTAATGAAAGGGAAGTGCTTGGATTCATCCCAGATAAAAAGGTGTTAATATAAACCTGCCCCCCCAAACAGAAAGAGTATTGTTCTTGACTTATTTGTAGATCATTAGTTGAAACCCAGGAAGCAGTTTCCCATAGAATCTTTGTGGCAGATGGTTAGATCTACTTCTTCTCATCTTTCAACCCACAGGAGCCAGGAACTCTGACTTCCCTGACCTAGAGTGATGTTTCATCAATAAAGACAGATAATGAGATAGATGGGGGATATGCAGGGAGTCGGGCAAGAAATAGAAGGCAGAAGACAGAACAAGTACTCCAGGTAGATGTATCTGTGAGCATCCAGAATGCACTTCTTGTGTAATTATCTGGGAAACCTCTCTCTCCCTCCTGCTCCCATATTTGGCTTCTCATCATCCATACTTTACATCCAAGCCAGTCCAATAACTAAGACAGTCATCCAGCCTGGCTACCTCTGAGTATGTGTGAGTGTGTTATTTTCTAAGGGTGTTGTCATTGTTGCTATCATTCTGCCTTCAGAGAATGACACAGGGCTAATTCAATAGGCTAGCTTACAGAATATCAACACTGTTCTTTCCAAGGGTTTTAACCTCAGGAGGAGGTGATGCAAGACATAAGTCCTAAGGATGTAAGCAGGGAATTGGTGCGAGAGACAAAGTTCAGCTCTTTCTTTTTCCATCTTCGTCATAACTGATCTTTCTGCCCAATTCCCGGGCCTGAATCCTCACTTTGTGGTGAAGTGAGAAATTGGAACTATACATCCATGCAGCACAGAATTAGAGAATAGTACCAACACAGAAAGCTAAAGAATTAAAGGCAACTTTAAATGTTTAATATATTTATATATATATTTTTACTTTAAATAATTATTTTAAATATATTTAATTTTAAAATCACTGTTTTTAAGACAAAATACAATAGAAAGACAAAAATGAAAATAAAAAACTAATTCAAAAACTAAATTAACTGTTTAATTTACTTTCCTTGTATAATTAGGCCTTATATATTTATACTTTTGGTTAACTCTTACTAACTGGAACATAAGCTCTTACTTCTGACTACAACTTCCTCAATAAACATATCTTTTTAGTAGAGGAAAGTACCTTCCTGTCTGACAAATGCATAATGCATAAAATATTAAAGATCTTAGAATAGCAAAGTGGTATGATCCCAAAGAGAGGACATCTTTATGCACATGGTGACTCCCTTATCAAAACAGATATGTTCTGTCATCTCTGAAATCTAAGCAGGGATTCGGTCTCCTTGACCTTAACCAACCTGCGCAATAAACCAACAATTATTTAAGTAATATTTCCAGTAGCTATGACATGAAACATGCAGGAAATCAAATCCCAGCTCCAATTAATAAAATGGAACTTCAATATTGAACCATTAAACAAAATTTCTAAAAACTCCATGAATCCAATGAAAAAGAAATTCTCTTAATCAAAACATCATTAGTGTGAATTAACTAATTCTAGCCAAGGGAGCATAGCTCTTTAAAAACACAATTTTTAATATGATGGTAAAACATTGATTTAAAAGATATATATTATTAATCATAAATATCAGCTGTTAAAGTGGTGTTAAGGGAAGCTAAATGCTTGAAACCATGAATTCACACCATTTAGAATCTGGCACAGCAAAATTAAATGTTTAAGAAGCAAACTGATATTCTTGAAAATTTGGGATAGAAGTGAATAAGATGTTAACATATTCATCTTTAACATCCCCCACACGACAATAAGATTCTGCTTTTCTTTTTTCTAATAATGTACCTGTTTATTTTCTTTTTCCTAGAAAAAAAAAAAGCATTGAAAAACCAGAAAACAAGCATGCATTCAATTCCATGTACAACAATCAATTTTTTGACAATTAAATCTTAAACACTCTTCAATGGTGGGTAATAGTCAAGAACCATTATCCCTAATCTCTATTTTGTTATACTCTACATACTATGCTGTCTCTGTTGGTAAGTTGTTACAGATCTTTAAAGATTTTTATCACTTGGTTTTGACTTCCACATCACATTTTTTGATTTAAAGGCTTCACCAGGTATATGCAAGCTGAGTTGCCCATTGCAGTGCTGTGGCCCAAATTACTACTCAGCGGCCATAATTGATAGTTGCATTCCTATTCTCTGAAGATGGAGTATGGTATTCTCCTTGTCTTGGTAGTACTGAATAAGTATGTCTGTCACCACTTGATTTAGTAGTTCAGTATTCCTGGGATTTCAACTCCTATATTTTCTGTGACGTGGGCATATCAAGAGCTGAATTGCCCTGTTTGATAAAAAGAGATCACCTCTGGCAGTAGAAATCAAAGCTATCATTCAGCAAAATGACATACTAAATACACCTCTGGAAAGATTTTACACATGTTGGAGGAATAAAATCAGATCCACTGGTTAGGATTCTGCCAATATTTATATTTATTCTTTCTCAATGCCTGATGCTCACAAATGAAGAAGAAATCCCCCTTCTTACATCCTTTTATGAGGAGCCTGCAAATCTGAATTTGTAGATGATATTCGTTTAGCAGAAAATAATTTGTGCATGCTGTAAATTTGAGTAGAATGAGATTAACTTGGGAAGGCTGGTAATAATAGAGCACTTCTATAATGCTTGGGTTGAGGAAGGGACATTAAATTAATATGTATGGAGTTCTAACTATGTACCAAGCAGTTTCATGTACAATATTTCATAAAAACTTTTCATCTGCCCTAGGAAAATTGTATTCAATCCTCTTTTTAGGAACTAAAGTCCACAGAATGCAAGTAATTTCCCAAAGATCACACTGCTAATAAGTGACAGAGCTAGGATATGCATAAACTCTACCTAAACTCTAAATTCCATCATCCTTCCTCTGTACCATCAAGGAAAACTCCTTTGTCTCTTCTGACTTTGCAATATTAAGGGTAATGCAATAGTGCACCACAGATGAAATAAAGGTTGGTTCCACAAAATAGACTATAATATTACAAGGCTTTTCGTAACACAGTTTTCAACTTTTAAAGTCTTTAAGTCTCCCCAGGTTGAGGCTAGATGCATAGATTATCTCTATGGTCTCACAGGGAACGTGATGAAGGACCCTTCCATGGAGATTTCCACTTGTACTTTTTTTTTTAAAAGATTTTATTTATTTATTTGACAGAGAGATACACAGGGAGAGACAGAACACAAGCAGGGGGAGTGGGAGAGGGAGAAGCAGTCTTCCCACTGAGCTGGGAGCCGGATGGAGGGCTCAACCCCAGGACCTGGAATCATGACCTGAGCCAAAGGTAGACTTTTAACTGTCTAAACCACCCAGGCGCCCCTCCACTTACGCTTTTAGGCAGAGATCTGCTTCATTTTAGGCAGAGATTTGCCAACAATTTCAGGTGAGTCAAGCCTAGAAAATATAGAATTGCCTAAAATTGGCTTTTCTGAAATACACTCCTTTGGTAGAGTTAAAATCAAAATCAGAAATACCTGCATTTTTATCTTGAAATAGTTAGAAATGCCTTCAAGAAATGGAAAGGAACCACTGCAGTCTTCACATTTAGTACTATTTGAAATTTTTCCCCGGCAATCCTGGGTTCTGGTATACAACGCAGCATATTCAAAATAGTTGTGGGAGAACAGCTGTACTGATCAGACACAGATTTTAAAAGTGGATGAAATAGCAGTATTGTGTCATCAAATCTTCCAGCCCCAGGAGCAAGTGATAAGACATGTTCTTTTTTTTCCCCCCTTTGCAGGTGCAATCATTTACAACTAAATGGAAGGAATGTCTCTCACACAAGCAATTAATACACACTAGAATTTTCCCAGTAACCAGATGGCATGCATTTCATACCAAGCTTTTTGAAATAAGAACTAAAATCATCTGCCAATAAGTTGCATGGAAGTTTTCCACAGTCTCCTTAAGTGACCTCCTTTAAGATTTTGAATTTTTTGAGGTCAGAAAGCTTATAAATATTCATTTCTTGGTGACTCACTTTCAGGGATGTGGTGGAGTAATTATAGAATAATTCTAGTTAGCCATCATTGAAAATATTCTGACTTTAGCTTGTTAGGTTATCTTTTTCTTTTTTTTTTTTTCCACTTTTTGCTTGTTTTCAGTACAGTTCTTACTCAGAGTGCCACATAAAGAAACATAGATGAGTCTGAAAGGCTGTGGACAAAGTTATTCTCTTTGACTAGAGACTGTGAGTCAAAAACTTTAGAGAATATATGAAAGAACTGAAATTATAGTTAAAATTAAAATTTTTTCAACGTAAGAAAACACTGGTTTTACCTAAATAGCATCTGTTGCCTCCTTATCTGCAACTGATGCTCTGTTCTTCCTGGGGATGATATGCCTGCATTCTACCAGTCCCTAATTTAAGAGGGGATATGTGATCTGGATCTGCCCAAGGGGCTCCATCATAGGAGTCATTCAGGATGGTCACATGTCTCAAGCCAGCCAATCAGAACCAGCAGAACACAACTGTGGACTTTTTGTTGGAACTGTAGGAAGAAATGTCTTTCCTTTCCTTTAGGCTTGAAGCTTGTAGAATGTAAACATGGAGATGATGGTGGACATCTGGTTACCATGTGAGAGAACTTATTTAGGAAGAAAGCTAGTACAGTAGAAACAAGATCTCAGAGACGGAGTAAGAAAGGGGGAGAGAGGTACAGAGACAAAGACACAGACAGACAGAGAAGGAGGAGGAGAGGGAGGGAGAAGAGAAAAAAAAAAAAAGAACCCCTGCATGCTGCTGGAGCCCAATTCTATTCCCAGGTTTTTTTTGTTTTTTGGTTGTTTTTTTGTTTTGTTTTGTTTTGTTTTTAAGTATAAGGCATAGTACATACCCTGTTTGCTTAAGTAAGATTGAACTGGATTTTCTGCCACTTAGAAAAATAAGAGTCTTGAAAAATATATGTATAAATAGCAAATTACATTTGTGCTCTAACTCTGGAAAAATAACACTGTGTTCCTAGGCATTGATTATTCTATAGGAGTGTTCTCTTCAAATTTGGAGTAGAATTCATTTCCCTAGAAACATGAGTCAAAATTATTTTTTAATCTAAATAAACTAAGATATGGATTGTTTGCTTGTCCAGTTTCATGCTAAGAGATGGTCTAGTGAAGATGAGTGTGGCCCTTGAGGAAAATTCTCTTACTCATGAATTGTTCTTTTTCTTGTCAACACATGGAGAGTGGTGTCATAAGCTGTAGGGTTGTTGTTATTGTTTTCCATACATGAAGGACACCACATAACTTTAAAATGCCATTTTTTTCCTAAGCAAAAAAAAAAAAAAAAAAAGGAGTAAAACATTATTTCAGATGCCATGTAGACTTATGATTTCCTTTGTCCTTTTGGGTTCAGCTTTCAGCTTCATTTGTTCAGTATGGTCCTGACTGGATTTATGAGGCGTAACTGGGCCATTGTAGTCTATTTCTCACAGTAAGTGCTTCAGGCTTTCCCTCTCTCTTTACTCTAGCTTTTCTCTATCTATACGTCTCACTCTCAAAATCATCGGACTCTCAGAGGACTTGTCCATGATCAAGCTGCTCCTTTTTCTGTCTTCTTTATCATGTTCCTTTACACTTCTCTAAAACTTTACTCTGTCACTTCTGCATGCTTTTTAATATTTATAATCTTTCCCATTTCAATCAACTGGCTCTTTCTCTTTTTCCTTGAAGTATAAAAAAAAAAATCAAACTTGCCTTTGAAAAGAAAATCCTGGACACTATTACTCCTTTCAGGTCCCATCCTATGGAAAATCTTAGTACCATCTGCCTGCCTATGTCTGGTTTGTGTCTCCCAATGATAGTCTTGTGATTAAGTAGAGCCAAATGACTAGATCTGGGCAAAGTTGTGATTAGAAGGAACATATTTGCTTCTAAACACATTATTGTCAATGTGAGGGGGTCCAGAGTTCCCTCTCTATCTGCTGATACATGTCAATACTTGAGGTAGTGGATGTTCCATCAACTTGGGACCCGAAGGAAGGAGACATGGAAGAGAACATCAGCCAAGGGACATGCAGTGAGTAAAAACCTATGTTATTCCATCCAAGTCTGAAGGTTGTTTGTTACTAAGCCTTAAAATGGCTTATTCTAATTGATATGCTTACCATTCTGGGGGGTTTTGGGGTGGGTTTATTTATTTAATTTCTAATCTCCCAAACAGAAGGTTTTTAAGATGTTGCCACAATTTTCTGAACATTCCATCATTTCTTTCTTTTTTTTTTTTAAGATTTTATTTATTTATTTGACAGAGAGATCACAAGTAGACAGAGAGGCAGGCGGAGAGAGAGGAGGGAGCAGGCTCCCTGCTGAGCAGAGAGCCTGACGCGGGACTCGATCCCAGAGCCCTGAGATCATGACCCGAGCCGAAGGCAGCGGCTTAACCCACTGAGCCACCCAGGCGCCCCATTCCATCATTTCTAAAAGGTAAATGTGGCTTCTATAATACTAAAGGTAGAAAATTCTTGCCATCTTAGTCTGTTTTTCTGTTTTTATTTTGTGTTATTGGACTTTCTGCTGCATCTCATACCACTGATCACAGCTTCCATCTTGAAATTCCCACAGCCTCCATTGCCCTCAGCTGGTCTGCCTCTCCTACTTCCTACAAGACTCTGATTTCCTATATCAATTCTTCCTCCATTGCCCAGCACTCAGTCCTGGCAGGTTAGTATGATCAAAAAAGGCCAGACTCTGGAATGAGATGACCTGGATTTAAATTTCATCTTTGCCACTTATTAGCTATGTGACCCTGAGAAGGTCACTTAACCTCTACAAGTCTCAATCTCTGTTTCAGTAAAATAGGGATGATAATAGTTAACTAGCAGCATTGTGATAAGGATTAGCAATAAGAAACATGTAAAATGCCTAGTCCCTAGTAGGCACTAAATAATGGTGACATTGATTTTTCAATTCAAGGGTCTTGAGCCTCTCTAATTTTCAAAGAGTAATACTTTTCTTTAAACATGGTGGCTGCATTACACAATCCTAGAGGGCACCACTCACATTACAATCTAAATATTCGTTGCCTCTGAAGAACAAGGACAATGTAAATGTTGCCTTTAAAGTTGTAATATTGTACCACACCACTGTAAAGGTCTAAAAAATAAGCCCAAGTAATTGTTTCAGACCCTGTTCCACTAATGATAGGAAATCCAATCCTCTGTTACTTTCTTCTTCTCATATAATTTCTGGGAATTCTTGCTACATCAATGTTGAATATGTTTTACAAGTCCATAATGGCTCTTATTTTGATATTCTAAACAATTATGGCCACAGAGTCCTACAGACCCTTCCTCACCATCTCATAACTAGCTATTTTAGGCTGATGTACTTGGCTTATACTTGTATCATTCTCCCAAGTAAAGCTAAGGCATACTGAGATGTTTAACCCACTCCTCCAGAAGTTCAGATGACACAAAGGATAACAATGAAATAGCTCTAAGACAATATTAGTCTTAGGGCCCACTGTTCCAAACCTAGCACTTAGGAGGTTTTTACATAGCGTAACATCTAACAATGGGAAAGCCCCAGCTTAGAATCTGGAACCAAATCTCTTAGAACCCAGAGGAAAGAAAATTAATTTCCTATCTCATGCCAAGGCCTCTTTTCTGCTGGAAGGTGATTAGCTTAGGATGACAGAAGTGATTAGGCTACAGTATCAGATGGCATGGGTTTGAATCCCAGACCTACCACCTATTAATTGTGGCTATGGGGAAGTCACTACAACTCCCTATGCTCTTCAGTAACTAAAATGAGGATAATAATATTATCTATATTATAGGGTTTTATGGAGATTGAATGAGAATGCACAAGAAGTATTTAGTATATTGGCTGCATATCAAGTATTATTAATGTTAGTAGTAGTAGTCAATTCTAGCACTTATGGAGTGCCTATTCTGTGCCAGGACACAGGGTTAAGAACTTTGCATATATTGGACCCTATGAGGTAAATACCATTACTTATATCAGAGAAAAAGTTAAGTGGTTTTTGCAAGGTTAGAGTTGAGACTGAGAAACAAAGTCGTCTGTTAAGATACTTCCCATTGTCCTAAGAATGCAATTACAAAGTCCAGGAGTCCATCCCAAAGTTCAATACAGTTTATTCAAAACTACAGCATTCTGAGGTCACAAGCAAATCATCCAGAAGAATCCAGCACAGCTTTTCCAGGCTCTTGCTACCCAAATAAGGAGAAGATATACCCTTCACCTTTCTAGCCTTTCTAGTTTGTCTGTAAGCCTGATTTCTTGTGGTCTCTGTTCAGAACAAACATACACACACACACACACACACACACACACACACACACCTCTTCCCAAACTGCAATTTTCAGAGATATCAAAATTTAAGTCCATATTTATGAAGAGTATCCCTGCTAAACAACCGAATATATGTCACCAAGCAGAGAGGACACAGTAAATCAAGTCTGTAGGAAGCATTCCAAAACACTATGTATTTACAGTCATTGGACTAAAACAATACTCCAAAGTGACCTCTCCCAGAAAGGAAGGAAAAAAATCAACATCTACGCTAAAATGTAGAAACTTTCTGCACCTTCTAAAATGGCAATGTTTTAAATATTTTCAGATCCAGTCTCCACTGATGTGTTTCTCCCACTTACTTGAAAGTACAGTCCACACTTTTAACATCAATGTCACTACCATACTGTTGACTCCTGAAGGCAAACAATCTTGTCTAATCCCTTCAGCCAAATTCTAGTTCCATAGACCTCTTCAGGGACATCTCCACTTGGATGCCCATCTATCAACTAATGATCACAGGAAAAGGGGAGAAAAGTATCACACACTGATTTAAAGTGTGACTGTAGACTCATCCAGCTTAGTTTGAATCCAGGTCTTATCATTTATACCCCTGTGAACTTGGGCAACCTCCAAGACTCTGTTTCCTCAGCTGCAAAATGGGACTAGTAATAGAGCCTATATCACAGGGCTGTGCTAGAAATATGTTAAGAATAGAAGAATGACTGGCATGTTGTATTTCTGTAATAAACATTTTTCTATTTTTTTACCTTATTATCATTATGCACAAATTAAATTGATCCCTCCTTGTCATTCACATGTAAATTTCTGTTCAGCACAATGGTAACTATTCCTCAGGATCAAAACCTGATTTTAAGTTATTTTTTCTTATTTATATGTCACTTAAGTTCTCTGTAGGACAATATGACATACTAATGAATAAACTGAATAATTATGAATAAATGAAAACATAAATATAATCACCACGTGCTAATTTATTTTCAAAATTCATCTCATCCTCCTTATCCCTGCCCTCAAAACCCTGGTTTGAACTTCTGCTTTTGGGTACATAATTACCTCCATGAAGCCCCCAAACTGAACATTCAACCTGTAGGCTTTTGCCCTACAATTCATTGTCTAATCAAGCTTTCTAAGACACTGTTTTCAATCTATTGCCCTATAATGGCCCTTAATTTTCCTACCTGATTTTAGTCCAAATTCCTCATTTTGGCATTGCAAGATCACCATCAGCAGGACTTCCCCAAATCTGTTCTCTCACTGCTCCCTGCACTGACCTGCTCCTGAGCCTGAGGTCTTCACCCCTACCACATGCCAAATGTGTTGGACATCATCCTGCCTCTGCCTCAGCCACCTGGAATCCCTCAAGCCTTTTAAAACACAAATCTAATTATGCCACACCTTTGTGCTTTATCCTGCAATATCTCTTTTGCCTTCAGAATAAAACATGATTTCTTTATCAGCATGTTTATAGAGTCAACCAGCTTTCAAGCATTATGCTTGAAATGCAAAGGTGACCAGGATTTGGTTCTGGCTCCGAAGGTGCTCACAGTTTTACAACAAGATGTACAAATGTCTCTGTGAACTTGGTCCCTGCCTACCTCTGGCACATTTCCCACTCTGCTTAAATCTGATTCTACAGCCTTATTTAATAAAGTGCCAGCAGCTCTCCACATGTGCCCTGTTCCCTCACCTTCCTAGGATCTCCCAATATCCACCCCCACCCTTGTCTAGTTTGGGTGTTCCTCTTCTGCATTCTTATAGCACTTATTCTGTAATGGGTTCTTCCACAGCTTTCCAAACCTTATGGGAGGTCTCCCCAACCAGATAGTCAATAGGAACGGTGCTGGTTAACTCCTGTGGTAACTAGTACATACTGTTAAGTGATGACATGTTGCTCTATTCTGATTATTAATGTTTATGGAAGGACATTTTGATTCTCTGCAGAGAGAGAGAGAGGTCCATGTGTTTGAAAATTATTACGAGCTACCCCTTCACTGTTTTTCCTTTCCTAAAGGAATTTATCTTCCCTGGTAAGCCCCCCACTGCTTTTCCCACAGAGCTTGTGTTTCTACTCCTGAATGTTGTTTATTGCTCTCCTCTGGGAGAGCTCCTTCCTTATAATAATTAATGCTTCTCTCCTATTTAGGATTTGCTACTCTGGATCATGTTTTCTTGGCAAATATTTTAAATGACAATTAAATGGGCTCAGGAGTCAAACAAACCTGGTTTCAAATTCTGGCTCTGCTGTGGTAAAGTGTAGAAGGTTACTTACCTTCTGATGCTCAGAGTTTCCACATAGAAAGTGGGATAATAAAATAAAACACTGTCATACAGAATTCTTGGGAGTATTAAAGATATACCTCATGTCACATGCCACAGCAGCCAGGGCTTGCTGGGAAATCTAAGACTGCTTATCTATCTATCTATCTATCTATGTATATATCCAATAATGCTTTGTTATTAAGCCCCTAGTTTTTATCACAGTCATTATTTCAAAGACACACAGAGCTTGATTTTTAATTCCTTTCAGTTTTAGACAGACGGCACCAACAGAACTGGCCACAACAAAGACTCATGCTCAGAGACTTTCCAATCACTGAGCACATGAATAAATTATCAGAGCATTCAACTTCCTCCTGCACTCTCAGCAGAGACCTGGTCTCCTGCTTCCCAGAGAAAATAATGCCATCAAACAGGCACTGCCTCAGCATCTCACTCTAAAACCTCTGGGTCTGCAGTGAGAGAATGTGTCTCCAGTGAAGCACAGGGTTTCACCTCCTCCAGCTTCCTTAGAAACTTCTGCCATCAATTAACCCTCATACTCTCTCTCTAATAACTTTAACCATCTACTCTACTGATTCCTTCCCATCAGTATGAGCTGTCACTTCATTCTCTATCCTGAGTCCTCACACTTAGTGGCTGATAAACTAGTAGTGGCTTGGTAAGCATTTGTGGTATGAATAAATAAATCAGGATCTCTGTCTGTTGGAAATTGATCTGCTCCACAAAGATGGTCCAGCTTGCTGCTCTTCCTCCCTGTCTCCGAGGTCCTACTGCATTTGTGTGACCACATCACCCTCCATCAAACCCTCCAGAAGCTTCCCATTTCTTTCAGAGTAAACACCAATATCCTGACAATGGCCTATGAATATATGTTCCTGTTTTAGGGCACCTGCACTTGCTCTTCCTTCTACCTGCAGGGACCTTCCCTCCAAACAGCCGCTTAGTTACCCCCACACCACCTCCCAATTCTTTCTCTGTTCTTCTTTCTTTCTTTTTTTCTTTTTTTTTTTTTTTTTTTGAGAGAGAGAGTGAGAGAGAGACAGAGATAGTGAGAGAGAGAGCAGGGGTGGGGAGGCAGGAGAGGGACAAGGAGGCTCCTTCCTGAGCAGAGAGCCCAATGCGGGACTTGAGCTCAGGCCTTTGGGATCATGACCTGAGCCAAAGGCAGATGCTTAACTGACTGAGCCACCCAGGCTCCCCTCTTTCTCTGTTCTAAGGCAATCTTCTCAATGAGGTCCATCACTAACATGACTCTCCCTATTCCCTATTCCTCTTTCCTGCTTTATTTTCTATCATAATGCTTATCACTGTCTAAGCTATCATTTCCTAGATTAATTTATTTTATTTATTGTCTGTCCCACACATGCAGAAATATAAGCTTTATAGCCAGTTATGTTTGCCTATTTTATTTCTTGATTCATCTCTAACATTTAGAATACTGCTGACACACAGCTGATGCTCAGTATATATTTGTTGAATGAAGGAATGACCCTGTAATTGGTTATGTCTTATCTCATTAACTCATTTCACAAATATTTATTGAAGGATTTGCTGTATACAAAGTACAGTTCTAAAATCTGGGAAAGATTAATGAACGTGAAGGATAAAGGCCCCAAATTTATGACAATATACATTATCTTTGCTATTATTCATATGCACACATATATTAATTGTAATTTATATATATATATATAAATATGTAAATTGTAAGATTTCTCAAAGAAAGGAGTCACAATTTCTTTATGTAGCCACAAAGTATTCTGTTTAGAGCAAGACACTTTGAATTTTCATAATTACATATCAACTTATATGTCTAGAAAAAAACTATAAACTTAGTGACTATTTGAGATCTTTTGGTTCTCAAGGCCACAATAGTAGAAATATAAAAATACCAGTGAATAGATTTTGGGGGCTAGAGGATGACATGGAAACTAGTTAGGAGCCTATTGCAGTTGCCTGGGCAGAGAAGACATTGCTTGAACCAAGAGGAGGCAGTTGAAAGAAGGCTCTATGGGAAGATTAAACATGCAAGGATTTTAGTAGGCAAATGCTGTGTAACAGAAAATAGAAAAGAGACAGGAGAGGTTGGAAGATGAGTTGGTCTACAATGCAAGTGTGACCCCAGTTGAAGGAGAGAGGAAAGGGAGGTTGAAGTACCCTAGACAAGTAAGCAGTCTAAAACAAAACAATAGAACAAAAATTCAGCACAGCTGTCAAGGAGACCTAAACTAAGATCAGCTGTCAGACATTCATCCTCAGAGAGGCCTGACTTAGTGTATATTGTAGCACTTATTATATGTTGGAGGCAGCCCATGGAAAGCATGGGCGCAAAATAAACCTGCTCATGCCTTGAGAATTTTGGAACCAAGCTTTTTATCCTTTGGCGATAATTATCCTACTTTTGTAGATACAGTTTCTGACTTACCACTGGATCATACTAACAACTGAGCACTTGATCACAGGCCTCCAAGTTATCATGTGCTATGAGCTGCCCATGCATATGAGTTGTTGGTCCACCCAGCCCAAGCTGGGCATGCATCACTGAACTTCATCATCAAGAAGTAATGCATATGGAATTAGGCATGACCAGATCCTGAATGCACTAATACTCACAAAGTAACCCAGATTTTCATGTCTCCTACTCTTGCTAGATTGCCTTCTCTCTCTCAACCTACACCCATGACCTCATGAAGAATTTGTTATAACTGGTTGACTGAAGAATAAAATATGTTTCTTCTTTTTTTTTTTTTTAAGATTTTCTTTCTTTATTTTGGGGGGGGTAGTAGGCAAGCAGGCAGAGGGAAAAGGAAAAAGAGAATCTCAAGCAGGCTCCATGATCAGCATGGATCCCAAGGTGGGACTTGATCCCATGACCCTGAGATCATGACCTGGGCTGAAACCAAGAGCTGGACGCTTAACGGATTGGGCTACCTAGGTGCCCCCAGCTTTAAGATAGTTCTGTATGATATGTCAAAGCAAATAACTACATCACAATAGCCTTACTGCCCCGTTAAGGGCAACTGTGAAGGGGAATCCTGCCAGTGGGCAGAATTTCAAGCAGTGCAACTATTTGTTCATTTGCCTCAAAGAAGAGATAGCTAGAGGTACAAATCTATACTGACTCTTGTCCAGTAGCTAAAAGTTTAACTGAATAGTCAACAACTTGGAAAGAGCATTATTGGAAAATTAGTGACAATGATGTTACTACAGCCATAAAACTGAATATTTCTCAGCAATAAATGAAGAACAAAACACTGGCCCATGCACCAGCATGATGATAAGAAAATCAGGCAGCATCAAAAAGCAACATATTCTATGATTCATAGGACATTATAGAAAAGGAAAATTCTAGAACCAGAAAACTGATCAGTTGTCACAGGGGCTAGTGAAAGGAAGAGTTAACTATAAAGGGACATGGGGAAATTTGGGGAGGGGCTGATGAACTGTTCTATATCTTGATTATGGCGGAAGTATACAAGTATATGTACTTGCAAAATTATGAAACTGTATGGTAAGATGGGAGGATTTTTCAGTGGGATGAATTTTACTGAATGGAAGAGAAGACAACTAGATGACTATATCAATATCTGACAATGTAGATCTTACACAAAAATTATTACAAAGGGGCGCCTGAGTGGCTCAGTCAGTTAAGTGTTTGACTCTTGGTTTTAGCTCAGTTGTGATCTCAGGGTTGTGAGATCAAGCCCCACGTCAGGCTCCATGCACTGGAACTTGCTTAAGATTTTATTTCTCCCTCTCCCTCTGCTCCTCTTCCCTCTCTATCCCTCTCTCTCTGGGTCTCCCTCAAAAAAAAAAAAAAAATTATTGCAAAAAAAGATATTTCGCAAGAGCAATTATCAATTCATCAAGAAGACATAGCAACCCTATATATAAATGAGGCTAATATCAGCTTTAACACATTTGAAGCAAAAACTGATAAAACTAAAAGAAAAATTTTGTAAATCCACATTATATTAGAAAGTTTCAATATTCCTTTCTAAATAATGATTATGAGAAGTTGGCAAGAAATCCGTCAAATGTATATAAAAGAACTGAGCAGCCACTATTAGCCAAATTTACCTAATTGAAATGTATATAGCACTTCCCCAACAATGGCATAATATAAAGTGTTTTAAAGTGCACTTGGAACAGTCACGAAATAGACCACATTATGGGCCATTAAAAAATTCTAAATAAGTTTAAAGAATTGAAAGCATGCAGAATTAGTGCTTAGACCACATGGACAAGAACAAATTAATGAAGTAGGACACAGAAAAAAGAACTGAGAAAATCAATGAAACCAAAAACTGGTTCTTTGTTGAGATCAATAAAGTTAATGAACCTCAATTCAGATTGATCAGGAAAAAAAGAGAAGACACAATTAACCAATATCAGAATGAAAGAAGGCTATCACCACAGATCCTTCAAACTTTCAAATGTTAATAAGGACTACTGTAAACAATTTTATGCCAATGATTTTGACAACTTAAATAATATACACATTTTTTAACAAAACACAAACTACCAAAGCTCAGTCAAGAAGAAATAGATAATCTGAACAGCTATATATCTATTAAAGAAATCAAACTCATAGTTTAAAAAAATCTTCCAATAAAAACAACTTCAGGTTTCACTTGTGAATTTTACTACAGTTTTAAAGAAGAAATAATGTCATTTTTACACAAATGTTTCCAGGAAATTGAAGTAGGCCAATATTACCCTAATATTAAAAAAATAGATATTATAGGAAAGGAAATGACAGACACATATTTTTCATGAATACAGATGCACATAATATCTGTAACAAAATCTCAGTGATCGAATTCAGCACCATTTACAATTATAATATTTAATGACTATGATGCTCAACTTAACTGAGCTACAGAATGCCCAGATATCTGGTTAAATAATATTTCTGAGTCGGTTGCATTTGCAGTCAAATGCTTTACCACTGAGCTATACCCCCAGTCAGTTGCATTTGAATTGGACTGAGTAAAGCAGATTGTCCTTTCCAACATGGGTGAGCATCATCCAACCTGTTGATGGTCTGAATAAAACAAAAAGGTGGGGGAAGGCTGGAAGGTTGAATTTTCTCTCTCTTTCTGTCTGACTGAGCTGAAACATCAGACTTCTGCCCTCACCTGGGACCTATAACATCAACCCTTGGATTCTCCAAACTACGAACAGCAGCTTTCCTACATCTCCAATTTGTAGACAGCAGAGTGAGACTTCTCAGCCTACATAATCATGTAAGCTGATTCATTTTAATAATACATATATAATTATTAAGATAACAATTATATATTTATTATATTCATATATTATATTATATATTTTATTTTATAATATAATAATATATAAATATTTAAATAATATACTTAATATACAAACAATATAATAAATATATATTTATTTGTATATTATATTTATATATTATAAATGATTATATATATTTATTATTACTTATCTGTATTGTGTATTTATATATGTTACAAGAATTATATATTTATTTATATATGCTTATATTTATTATATTACATGAAAATACCTAATCTATATAACCATTAACACTATTCATGATTTGGGAAAACAATTAGAAATATAAGCTTTCTAAAAAGTTCATTTATGAAAAACCCACAACTAACATCATATTTAATGTTGAAAGACTGAATGCTTTCTCCCTTATATTAGGAACAAAGCAATGTATTCTTATTATTTCTATTCAACAGGAAAAACTGAAAAACCAAGATATTGTAATAAGACAAAACAAAAATTCCATATTCATTTCAGAAAAGAAGAGGTAAGACTATCTTTAGTCACAAAAATATTTTAATCTATTAGAACATTTTAACAATTCTAAACAAAACAAAACAAAACAAATTCCTATATTTCATAAGTGCATTTAGCAAGTCTCAGATCAATATACTAAAATTAATTGTATTTTTATATAGTAACAATAAGTGGAAATGAAATTTAAAACCCAATATTACTTACAATAACATCAAAAACATCAAATACCTAAGAGTAAACATAACAAAGTTTTCAAGAACTCTACCCCAAATTATAAAACATTATTAAAGACCCCAGAAAAATATAGTTTTTTTACTACATTTGTGAATTAGAAGACTCAAAATTGTTAAAAGATTTCAGTTCTCTTCAAATTGTTGTATTTAAGGCAATCCATGTCAAAGTCACAGTGGTTGTTACATATTTTTATTGTTTTTTGTAAGAATTCTCAAGCTCATTCTAAAATCTATATGGAAAGGCAAAGGACCTAGAGCACTAAAAGCAGTATCAAAGATGATAAAAGATGCAAGACTTACATTATGAGATATCAAGACTTAACATACATCTATAGTAATTAAAACATTGTCTGACACAAGTATAGACTAGTACATGGAGAGATCAGAAACATCAACACAAATACAATTATCTGATTTATAACAAAGAATTGAATTTCACTGGGGGAGAGAATGATATATATAATAAGTAATGCTATGTCAATTATATATCTATATGGAAAATAATGAACCTTTACCTGTGCCTCACCTGTACCTCAAACGCATACTAATGTGATATGCTGTAGACCTATATCTGACAGCTTCTGAAATAAACTGGAGGATAATATTTTTATGACCTTGGAATAGACAAAGGTTTTTTTAAGCAGGATAAAAAATAAAAATCACTAATTATAAAAGAAATAATTAGTATATTAGACTTCATTAAAATTAAGAATTTCTACTCATCAAAAGATACTATTAAGGCAAGCATACCATAGACTGGAAAACGGTATTTCAAATACATAAAATACATAAAACTTTTTAGGATTTCTAAAAGGTAACTTTCAAATTAACAATAAAAAAAATCATTCAAAAGAAATAGAAGCAAAGACTTGACACTTTATGAAGGAAGATACAAAAATGGACATTAAACATATGAAAAGATCCTCAATATCATTAGCCTTTAGGAAAAAATACAAATTAAAGTCAGGATACCACTTTGCACCCACTATGGCTAAAATTAAAAATTGGTATCAAATTCTAGTGAAAATTTGGACTAAAGAAAACACTCTTACATGGATTATGAGTGCAGCTTGAAACCAACATTTCAGAAAACTTTCTGGTGGTTCCTACCAAAACTAAATATACCTATATCCAAGAACAGAATTAATTCCATTTTTGAACACATAAATGCTTATATCCAATAAAAAACATGGCAAAGAATATTTATAACATCTTCTTTCATAATATCCCCAAACTACAAACAACCCAAATTTCCTCCAGCAATAGACTGAGGATAAAAACTGTTGAATCGTCATACAATGGAATAGTACACAACAACATCAAAGAGCAAACCACTGATACATGCAACAATGCAACAACAGGGTGCATTGACTCCAAATGCTCCAATAAATGAGAGTCAGGCAAATCTAATCTTAGGGTTTGGGTGATAGCTGTGAGAATAGTGTGTGCCTTTATGAAGGGAGGCATTAAAAAAGACATGGGGTTGAATAGAATCACCTAGGAAGCCAGAGTAGATACAGAAAGGGAGGATCGTATATATAGAGATGGAGAGAGATAAAGATAGATAGAGGGCGAAGACAGAGTGAGAGAAGAAGTATTTAGTGAAGTCAAAGATAAAAATCAGTACTTAGTTATGCAAGACAAATGCTGAGAAGTTTTTAATAAAAGGACTGGTCAATTATATCAAATGCTGCTTAGGGCATAAAATGTCAGTGAAAGAAACGACAGAAAATTGCACACTGGGTTGGAGAACATGGATATCATTTGTGACCTTGATCAGTTTCATTGGTGTTAAAGGAAGTAAAGTGTGATTGGCATGTTAAAGAGGCTATGGATGGAAAGAACTGGACGCAGGGAATGTGCATAATTTTTATATAAATTTTGCTATAAAGGGGAACAGAAAAATGGAGCAGAAGCTAGATTAAGAATGGGAGGTCAAGAAACTTTCCTTTGATAGAAATTATTATAAGATTATATGCCAATTCAGTTAAAAAAGAAACTTTAAAGATGTATGAAGGTAAAGGAATGAACAGTGTCAGGAGCAAAGTCCTTTTAGAGTCAACAGAAGACAACCCTGGTTGTTTCCAATTGGAGTATTTTTCTGATGAAACCTTTATTTAGTCACAAATATTTATGATTCTTGTTGCCATTGATTAAATCTTGAAATCCCGACCACACACACACCATAGCTTGTTTTCAGCTTCATAATTTTCTAAACAGTGTATTTAACTGATGGATTTTCCTGACTTACACCAGTATCGATGTGCACGATTGTCTTACAAATAGAAGTGACATAGGCTGCTTCTGTTCCAGCAAGTGGTGAAGCAGTGAGACATGCCCCTTTGTCATAAAAAACATATTAGAACACAAGGACTCCAGGAAAATGGCCAAATCACCAAATAGAAAAATACAGTGTTCTTTAGAAATGGAAATTTCTAGTAGAAAAATCCAGTGAGACTTTTCTCTTGTTCTATTCAGAACAAATAAATATAACCATAGAATAAATGGACTTTTTGAATCAAAAATATAGCACCATAGAATTACTAACTTTAAAATTTAACCACCTAAGCATTTTAGCTCTCTGGAGAAACATGAACATTGAACACTACTATTAAGATGCAAAATAATTATGATTTTTTACTCACTTTACTCTGTGAAAATTTAATGAATTATTTTGGGTTTTTTTCCTCCTTATCTCTACTGGGTTTTCTTTTCCCCATTAATGGAGTATTAATTTTATTCATTCCACTTATATGTTTTAATAATTTTTACTCTGATAAGCACTTCAGTGAAAAAACAGTGAACAGTGTGCTCAATTTAACATTGCTAAAAATGACTTTAACATTGTGATTTCTTGAAAGCAGCATTTGAACATATAGTATCTATCTTGGTTAATATATTTTGTGTTCACATTTTCTATAATTTTCTTCACACCTGTACGTAAAGAATAAAATCCAATACTTACCCATGGTCACGAACAACTGATGAGTCAGAAGAACATTAGCTCTAAGTGAGCATTAGCTTACTCTCAAAAAAAAGTTCATTGGGCTTCAGGTTGCTGTCTTCACATGAATTGTCATGCTGACCAGCTGTTAACTGGTGCACACACTCTGTTGTTGTTGTTGTTGAAGCTAACTGTTTGGAATTTAGAAATAGTCGTGCCAAAAATTCTTAAAAATTAAAAAAAAAAAAAAGAAATAGTCATGCCAAAAGCCTTCTTGGTGACAGGCAAACTATTACATTAAGAAGATAAGGATCAGCACAACTAGAGTGTACTTCATATAGACATTTTTTGGATGGTGGGCTTTAGTGGGGATATTTTTACTTTGGAATGAAAAAAAAAATAAAAACAAAACAGGAAATGATCCCCTCAGCATAACTTTGGGTTTCTCATGTCTTTTTAATTTGGTGGTTTGTGCCTTCAGCTTATTTGTAGATGATCCTACACCTTATTTGTAGGTGTGATCCTAGGTTCTAAGCTGTATATCGACAACATCATTGTCATATCATAATTTTGGGGTCCAATTTATACTTATCTGTGTCTTATACTTATGTTCTTTCCTATATTTTGCTAAAATCATAACACATACCTTATTATAACAATATTCAGCAGACATCATTTAAAAATTGATATAATCCATAACGTCTAATTTTATTCAACATATTTTATTTGTGTTAATCACATACGCCAGTAATAGAATTTGCATTATGGCACTCCCTTTAGTTCCTATTTGTCTCATGTTTTTCATGTTTGCCTCAAAATAGAGAATTGGATTCCAAAGATACGGCGTTACTCCAAATTAAATTTTAAATGATATATAATTAGATTTATATTTGTCTTATAAATTAAAGTCATATTCTTGGCAACAGGAACCAGGGAGTTCGTTGGTAGTAAGAAATAACAGATTCTTCCTTCCCTTGTTTTGTCTGAATTCCTTCCTTTCTCTGTCAAAAATCACAATGCATTCTTCAAAAAGAACACACCATGAGTCAGAGAGATTCTAATTCTCTTGGTTTCATTCTGAGTATACCAGCATCGACAAATGACACAGTTCAATGCCAGGGCCCTGCCTGCTTGTCTATTAACCTAATTGACAGTGCCTGTGACATGTGTCGGAATGACTCCTCTCTGAGCAGCTCACAAATCTGAGCAAATAGGAAGGAGTGGGGGAGGGAAAACCCAATCACTCCTGCTCCTTCATCTCTGGAAGAATAAAGTGCCAGCATGACGGTTCAGGATCATGTCAAAAACTCAAAAAATTATTTGCAAGAAACATACATGCAATGAGGGGAACTTCCCAGAATGGACAATAGGGGCTGTGAGAGAGTACATTATTAAGGGCCTTCAACGTGGTCTTGGGACAGGATACAGCTGTGTAACTGATCAACAAAGGAATTTTCAAAGGCTTCCTGGACAGTGATGAATAAAATTATTCATCTAAAGGCAGGTGTATGAAAAAGGAGAAACACTGCTAACTCCTAATATGGAGAATAAATATAAGGTCCAAGAGAATGAGAGCAGGAGACTTATAGAAAGTAAGCTCAGATATGCAAGGTAAGGTTAATAAATTAGTAAAACAGCCTCAGGCCTTTTGCCAAGAAAACTGCCAACACCATGGCTCAAACTGTCATAAGACATGTTTAGTAGTATGTCAAAAAAGTCAAATTTCACTCCCCTTATCTAACAGAGAACACGAATATGTATATATTTTAAATGTCCCATTGTAGTCTAGCCCACAGGTTATATGAAACTTCCTATTTTCATGCCACAGAGTACTACTAAGTTTGTCTTGCTTATCAAGATGGAGAAATTAATTTTTTAAACATCTACTAATCAATCCTTCTTTGAAAGGGGTCATGGAATGTCCCTAAATTAAAAAGAGAGAAACCCAGCTAAGTCTGTTGTCATTTTTGGATCCTTCTCCCAAACATTTTCAAATAGCAAGAGAGACCATGCCATACACTAGTTAGTCTAGCCAGGAATTCTGGTAGGAAAACACTTCACAAACATTGTGGGTATTAATGGTTCTTATCAGTTTAAGCTCTGAAAATACTGTGTCTGTTCCTTAGAAATAATGATTGTATTCCTTTGCTTCCAACTTCCATTACAGGCATTTTACAAACTACTTATTCATTAATTTATCCAACTAATATTTATTCTTTATTACGTGCCAGACCCTCTGAGAGAGGCTTGTTATTGCTACTCAGTATAAATGTGAACTACATAGGAACCCAAATTTTACATTTTTTAAATATGTAGAAGCAGTTGAATTAATACCACCATTAGGATAAAAACTCCAAGGATGATCATTGTGCTTTTTTAAAAATCTGTTTCTTCTAAAATTTTAAGTTTTGGGGACACAAGTATTGAATCTAAGTTGTTGTCATTTTTTTCTCCAAGACATCACCTCACATAGATGACCTTCAGTTGTTTTCAACAGGTGTTGCCTTAGATACAAACAGGCAAGTATATAAAATATAATCATCATTTATCAAAGCAAAGTACAAAACATTGGTTGACAGAGTATAATTAAGTAGAAAATGCCTGTCGTTTACATTTAGCTATTTTATTCATCCACTGACCTAACCATCCATCCATCTATCCATCTATTTATTTCTTCAACATTTTTTATTGACAGATGCTAAGGATAAAAGAGAAAATAAACAAGGGCTCTGCAATCTCAGGAAGGTGGTATTCTTCTGAAGGAGAAGAAACAAATCATTATGTGTTGTTGTAAGTACATAGAAAGAAACCAAAAGACATAATATAGAAAATAATGAGGAGAGATTACTTAGATTATACTTCTCTTTGAGGAGGTGACTTTTAATCTAAGAAGTGATAGAATTAGAGAATTTTAGTTACTTTTGCAAGAGCAAAGGCTCTTGAAAGAGAAAGAACTTGGTGATGCCTAACGTACTGGTTTGAATAGTGTTCCCCCAAAATTCATGTCTGCTCAGAACCTCAGAATGTGACCTTACTTGGAAATAGGGTCTTTGTTGATATAATCAAGTTCAAATGAGGTCATACTGTGCTAGGGTAGGACCTCATCAAATGACTGTTATTTTTATAAGAGAGAACTTTGGACATAGACATACAGGGAATAAGGCCCATCTGACAACAGAAGTAGAGATTGGAGTTACATTGTCATAAGCCGACGAACACTAGTACCTAGACAAGGCAAGGAAGGATTCTCTCCTAGACCCTTCAGAGAAAGTATGGCCCTGCCAACACCTTGATTTTAGACTTCAAGCCTCCTAAACTGGGAGGCAATAAATTTCTACTATTTTTAACCATGCACTTTGTAGTAATTTGCTATGGCAGCCCTAGAAAACTAATACACCTAGGCAATGTCAGAAGGCTTCTGCTAAAACCAGTGGGAATGAAAATCTTTCTTTGCTGAGCTGCTCATCTAGGTGATTCAAACTAGCCATTTGCCATGGCTAAAGGACACCTTGCCAAAGAATAAAGGCATCATAGGCAAAGTTAAAGCTGAAAAAGCTCTCACTGGACATCTGGATTCAGCTTAAGAGTTTTTCTTATGTAAGTCAATTTGAGTTGAATTTCTGTCATTTGTGTCTTAAAAAAAACTAAATAATACAGAAATCAGTACTTGGAAATAGAATGTTATACATGATGAATCCTAAAATATGAGCTTATGTACATCAAGATGGAGTTCTGAGTGGTGATGAGATCCCTGTTTTGAACTGAGAAATTGGAAGTTCCTGCATATGGCAGGAAAGCAACTGATTCAGCTGATGCCTGTTTTCTCGGGAGACATAAAGCCTATGCTTCACTGAGCCTGGAATTTGAGTGACTTCATAAAAAAGTATCAGGTTTGTGATTACAATTTCTCAAAGCTCTTGGTAAAATCCAATGAGAAAGACAAAACTTAGATTGAAGAAGACAGAAATATAAGAAAATAGGTTTTTGCTAGAGTGACTCTATCTGCCTTTGGCCAGAAATTTAAGGTCACTGAACACCTAGATCATTGTGCATTTTGTTCAGTCAAATTATCTGACATAAACTGAAGGACCTGGGAGCAAAGATAAGAAGGCTGGGAATGAAATGGGAGATGACCTGAGAGGAGATACTTTCTGATTCCCCAGGCCCTTCTAAGCACCTCTGCTTGTCACTCCCTGCCTGGCCACAGTGACAATTACCCTCCTTGTAAAGGGCCATTACTGAGATGTTGCCTATAAACAGGAGTAGATCATGCCTTCCTCCCAAGCAGGCTTTCCATTTACCCAAGATATTAGCTAACATGGAAACTTTTAATCTAAGGGTTTGAGGATTGGCTAAAAAGCACTGAATTTGGTTTTTAAGAGATGAACAACCCCAAGCCATGTTTAAGTTTAAGGACAACAATGTGATAAGATCTGACTTTGGGTATTAGACCATGAGTTAACAACAATTGACCAAAACTCCCCTATAAACACCAAGCTTGAAAAACAAAGACCTGTGATTATTTAAATATTAAAATATTCCTCACATTTCCAAATCTGCATCAAGTGAGCACAATCCTTAAATGAGTGTCTTCCTAATACCCAACTCCAATGTGTCACAGAGAATAATGAAAAATGGACAAGAAGAAAAAACAGGAGAATCCAGCTTGGTAAATTTTTGCTCTCTTACTTTAGAAGAATATGCTATATTCTATTAAGTTGTAAACTTCAGATACAAGTTTATATTTGAATTTTCTTGTTTTCCTGCTCCTGGGAAGTCGAGTGGTTTGTCAGTAGTTGCACTGAGCATTTTATCCACAAGTCTCCAGACTACGAAAAATTATGTTGAATCTAATCAAGATGAGTGAACCCTACCTTGTATTGACTTAGAGTTCAATGCCACTGGATAAAAATTTTGGTTTTCTCCTGCTTAGGAGGGAGTAAATATATGGTCTTTCATAATGGCATAATGGTATAAAACCCAATAGGAAAGTTTTTAAAATTCTATGTATCAAAAGAAAAATTTATGTGGATCATAAATACCTAGGAGTTAGAGCATATTGGGACATATGCTTTTTGCCTTCCTAATATCCATTTCTACTTTTTCTGGTTCTTTATTTATTACATAGTCATTTAATCCTGGTTTGTCCATGCCATTTGGCTGTGGGATCTGCTCCACCCCAGATCCAGACATAAGCATAAGAATCACACTGAGTCTGTAGAGTGATTAGCCCAAAGAGGGCACGTGGTCCAAGGGGAATCATTAAAACTTGAATAAATTTGAGCTCCAAGGTTGTTTATAACACAACTTAGAAACGTTGAATCATTGACACAGATACATACCTAATAAAATTATTAGACTACAAAGAGATAGGAAGGAAAACAGAGAAAGAAAGCAGGGGAAGAAGGGCAGGGGAGGGCATCCATTTCCCTGCTCTCCTCCATTCGTGACAATTACTTCTTCAGAATTGAAGAATGGGTAGTAGCTATTTTAAAATCTCTCAAAGCAACACTGCACCCAGTTGAAATGATGTCCATAATGTGCATGTAAGATTAGAACCTTGCACTCTAAATCCAACTGGTATTGCATGTGCATATATTAACAACACAACTATGACCATCATTCCCTCATTATATGACTAATCATTTATACCATCTTTCTGGACAGTCTTTTAATAAAACCCCTGTGCTCCAATAAGGTGAGCAGCATGAAATGGCTTACCTGGGCATCTCAATCTTCAGTCATACAGCAGATTTTTCTTGATCTTTCAAAATAAGAAAAATCATGTTTGTCATCCCTTCACCAGCAAAAAAAAAAAGTTGTAATGACTTCTAAGGATAAAGCTGAGTTTGTTTTATGTTTTTTTTTTTAAACTGGTATGATTACTTAAATGTATTCTAAAAGTTTCTCCTGAATTCTCTAGATAGTAAAGGGATAATAACTGAATCACTTTAGGTAGGACATTTTGAAATTGCCAGCCACATAATGGAACTGCCTAATGAAAACCATTCCTACCACCCCCTAGGAGAAATGTGTCCTCAGTAATTCTTCCTGCAAAAATCTACCAGTGACTCTGCCATGTACAAAAGGAGAAACCAACCTCACTGTGAAAACCATCTCTGTGAAAACTGACTGACAGGGACTCATGGTAAACCCGAAGGTAGTAAAAGATAAGGATAAGCAAACATTTTTGCATAAGAGCCATTCAAATATGAAGTTATTGAAATAAGAATAATAATAAAATAAACAAAACAAAGTTAATATCTCCCCATCTCCTACAACCCTGTCCAAATCTCAAAAGAAAAAAGAAAAAAAAAAAAAAACCGAGTCCAGCAAAACTCAGGTTCATCCAAAATAATTTTACCCCAAAGGAATGTAAATGTAAGTTCAGTTGAACTCAGTTCAGTAAGTAAGTTCAGTGGTCCTTATGACTTTTTGTGCTATGGGTCACCGGAGAAAAATCATGAAGTTTGAGCAATAAAAGTAAAGTTCTGACTTCAGATTGCCCGGAATTTTAAAACTGAAATCCCGGGAAACTCACCACTGCATTCTATATACTGAATCAACGTGGCTGGTTAATATTTTTCACTAGTAAGGAGAAATTCAATACAGAAAAATCTCTCAGGAGACTTTAACTGAAATGAGGTGCATAGAGTTAGATCATAATCCACAGAAACACAGAGGAAGGATATCCAAGTCAGCTTGAGATCGTCAGAAAATGTTCCTGAATGAGAAAACTTCTCATGAACTGAGTTCCTTAGGACAGAGTAACAAGACGTTGGATGGGGGAAAGACTACTTCATACTAAGAAAATAAGAATAGCAAAGAGTGGTGACACAAATAGCCTGGCATTTTTAAGAACCACAAGTTATTTGGGAAGATGATACCCAAAGGATAAGTAAGACTTACTGAGGGAAAACGTGAAGGGAAGAATATTTTAGGCAGAGAAAACAGTGTGTGGGAAGACCCTGGGGAAAGAACAAACTAGGCACATTTGCAGACCTGAAGAGAAGCCACTGTGGTTGGAGCATATTGAGGAAGGATGAGAGCAAACTGAGGTCAGGTTGGGCCGATAGGAGGGGCCAGCTCATGCAGTGTCCCATGGGCATGTTAAGGACTGTATTTTGTTTTTAGTTCACAGAGAACTATTAAGGGTTTTACAGAGGAATGATATTTTTAAATGATTACACTGGATACCATGTGGAGAATAGATTATGAAAAGGCAAGAATGACCACAGAGAACAATGGCCAAGACTCCATTTGCCCAGGAAAGATATGACAATGATCTGGATTGGGTTTGTGGTCCTGGGGTTGAAGAAAGACAGATAAATGAATATGAATAATAAAACAAAAGAGAAGTTAGATGGAAGGAATTAATTTATTCTATAGCTATAGGGAAATATTAAGGAACTTCAAGATTTTAAGCAGGGATGTGACTTGATCTGCTGTTCTATGACAACAGTGTAGAGGACTAGAAGAGGAAAGACAGTCTAGAATTCTTTTTAATAATATCAGTCAAGGAGAAAGAAAAATAGAGAAAAATATAGGATATAATGATAGAAGATACGTTAAGAGATAGAATATCTAGTTCTTGATGTGTGACTATAAGTAAGGATGATGGAGAATGGAATGTAAGGTAAACAAACCTTTGGTTGAATTTCTACAAGGACAGTTGTGAGTTTAACTGATGTAGATGCTATAGAAGGAGATAAGAAATTTGGAGAATAAATAATAAATCGTTTTCTAGATATGCTCAGTTTGTGGGATATCTAAGTGTATATAGAAATGGTTCTGGGGCTTGGAAGGAAGGTCTGGATGAGTCAGAGAGAATCAAAGTCACCAATGTAAAGGAGGTATTTGAAGTTAAGGTTTAGGGACACCTAGGTGGCTCACTTAAACCTCTCCCTTTGGGTTAAGTCTTGATCCCAGTGTCCCATCAGGCTCCTTGCATAGCAGGGAGCCTGCTTCTCCCTCTGCCTGCTGCTCCCCCCTCTTGTGCTTGCTATCTCTCTCTGATAGATAGATAGATAGAGAAAATCTTTAAGAAGTTACAGGTTTGCATGATTATCCGGAAGAATATTTCAAATAATTAAGCTTCAAAGTCTATATACCCCTCATTACCAGTGATTTTGACCATGTCAACAAGCTCACTTAAGTACATTTGAGAGGGTTAACAACAAACAAAATAAAAATAAACCTATATTTTTCATACTCTCCACCTCACTCCCAAATTATTGAAAGCCACTAATATAGATTAATAGAGGCAAGCATCCCTGAAGAACACCAAAATTGCCCAAGATAATGGCTCTCACATGGCAGGCTCTCAAAAATTATGTGTTGAATGTTGACCAGAACAATGAAAGACCAAATGAGACTAAGAAAATGGCTGAAGAGGAAGAAAGGAAAATTGTGCTTAAGAAGCCCAAGAAAGAGATTAAAAACTGTCAAATATATGTGGGTGACTTTATCATACTCTATTTTAATTATTTTCTCTTTCCCCAAATTTAAAGGACACATTTCAATCTGTTGTCCACCAAAAGTAGTACTCATTTGGACAACTGTCTCTGAGCTCCATGACAAACAAGGGAAATGGTTTCAAGGATAACCTACTGATAACAGCAAACACTAAAGAAAAAAAAAGTAGCAAATGGTGTGAGATAAACTCTACAAATGATCACAATATCACAAGACAGAAGTATGGAGAAACGTTGAGATCAAAAGTTGTTAAACTGGACTGTGAGATCCTCTGAATTTTTGTATTCTTAGCACCTAGAATATGGTAGGTACTAAATAAAAGTTCAATGATGCACAGTGAATTGAATTTCCAAACTGAGGAGTCATGGTATTCTTTTCTTTCTACCCTCATGAATGCCTTCCGATCTGGTCTGTCTGGCCTCTGGCTGGCTACTACTTGCTTGTTCTCAGAAACTATGCTTAGACATCTCCAAAAGGCTTCCTTGAGCTGCCCCCTTTTAACCACCCCCGGTGCATTGTCCCCTCCCCACCATCATCTCAGGGCTGATTTTGAGATGCTCCTTTTGCACACTCTTGAAGCAATGGGGGTTCTCAATGACGAGCAATTTACACCCCAGTTCTGTTACATTTAGCAATGTCTGGAGACATTTTGGGTTGTCAAAACTTGGCTGGAAGTGGTGCCACCAGCATCTAGTAGGCAGAGGCCAAGGATATTGCTAAACATCCTACAATACACAGGACAGCCCCTCACAACTAAAAATTATCCAACTTAAAATTTTAAATGTCTATAATGCTAATAAGGTACATAAGCCCTGTACTAAAGCCTTTTCTGTGTGTATCTCACCTTGTACTTAGCACTGTATTATTTTTTGTTTGTATCTACACTATATACTCTTTAAAGGAAGGAACTTTTATCCATTTTATTCAAATCATCTGGCACCACAAATCGCAATGCTGCATTTACAAACCAAGGATCATGAATTAATTTGTTGCTGGAGCCTTTTGTTTATTTCTAGTGTCTGGCCTCAAACTAAAAAGTGGTAGATGGTCAATGAATGACTGAATATATGCTACTGAATTCTTGACCACTACAAATTCATCTTTCATCTTCTAGCACATTCACATGACCTTGAAGAATTGTTATCTTAGTATTTCAAATTAGAATGTGTTGTGTGTGAATGTGAAGTTTTTATTCCTTAAGATTATGTATAAAAATTTAAAAGTAAACTTTTTGCAAGCTTTAATCCTTGGGGTACTATACCACTCACATTTCTCCATTATATAAAGTACCCCTTTCTTTCCGTCATTGGCTTTCTATCTTTCTTATAGCTCCCTAGACATGGTAAAACAGGCTACAAAACTTATGGTAATTATATTGCCCAAAAGCTTTCACTGGGGAAAGATTATTGAAAGCCTAAATCCACCTTCAGTTATGGCCACTGCTTTCCCTCTCTGCATGTTTATTTACCTACTCCACGAACTTGCATAGGTTAGTTAAGCATAATTTTCTTTTACAGAGAACCATGATGCCTATCCCTCCATTAGTTTTTTGTTTAAATGTTCAGCGGATTTGTTTTCCATTCCTTTTATAGCTGGTAACTTGTGAGTCCCCCTCAAGGGATAATATTAGCTCCTCTGAACAATCTGGACAAGAGATTTCAACCTACTGGGCAGAGAATGCTGGCAGTGTGGCTCCTGGGAAATGAGCATCTGTCTGACTTCCTACTGAGCTCATCTAATGCTATGTCCCAAGGTATATATTTCGCCCTAACCTCAGTGGCTCTGCTGTTAAAGCAAGCATGATATTTACTGCTACTCTGTCTATAAGAAAATAAAGATTATGGCATAGTAGCACAAACAAGGACTTTGGGGTCCAGAAGGCCTGCCTTTGAAACTCAGAGCTGTTATTCGTTAGCTGTGTGACCAGGAACATTCTCCCCCCCCCAACCTTTTCCAAGTCTATAGTTTATTGCAGGAAGAGGATTCAATACAGCAAAAACATTAAAGAAACGATAGGCATCATAGACAATAGCAAGCAGTCCAAATAGATCAGACTCAGGATCTAAATGTCCTCCCTCTGTTAAGGATTATACTGATCACAGTTTTTTCTCCACTCTAGAAGAAGAAGCATGGTATGGAGTGTCAGGAGCTAATTTCTATAATTTGTTGGTCAAATAGGCATATTTCTGCTTTGTAACCAATTTACAATAGTCTCATCAAATGAGGTGTGAATTGGGGTGCCTGGGTGGCTCAGTCGTTTAAGCCTCTGACTCTTGCTTTCCGCTCAGATCATGATCTCAGGGTAGTGAGTTTGAGCTTGGCAGGAAATCTGCTTGAGATTCTCTCCCTCCACCCCTCCCACTACATGTGTGCACACACATTCTTTCTCTCTCTCTCATATAAATAAATAAATCTTTTAAAAAATGAGGTGTGAATCATCAATATCACTCTTACAACAAGCAATGCCAATAAGCTGAGTATAAACTATGTCAAAACTTCTTAGACATATGGTTACAAAGCAATACTTTGTAAATCAGTAAGTTTCATGCCTTGATTGGGGCTCTCTGTGTTGCAAAAACTTTAGCAGAACAATTTTGGGTAATTCTAGGCCTGCTGAAATTAACCCTTACAACACTATTGCTATGAACAGCCACATTCCTGTCTTTTGATACTTATGTGCACATTTCTCTTGGGTGTAATTATGTTGGATTATAGGGTATGAATATCTTCAACTTCAACATACAATGCCAAACATTTTTCAAGTGGTTGTACCAATTTACATTTATACCAGCAATGTGTGAGGATTCTCATTGCTTTATAGGATTATATTACTGTTCCTTTGAAGTTTAGTCATTCTGGTAAGTGTAGTGACATTTTTATTTTGTATTTTTATTAGAATTTCCATGCTTAGTAGGTGAGGCAAGCCCATTTTCAGTTCTTTATTGGCCATTAGATACATTCTCTTATAATGTGCAGTTAGATTTCATACCTATTCTGCTATTGTGTTGCCTTTTTTGTTGTTGAACCAGAAACTAACCCCATTTTCCTTGTCTGTAAGCAGGAAATAATATCTACTTCAGATGCTTTATTTCTTACACACACAAATATTTAGCAAAGGATTTGGCCATTCTTAAGCATTCAACAAATTAGAGCTCATCATTTTTCTAGGAACTTTTGTTATGTGTTATCCCATAGCAGTAAATTAGAGAGTTCAAATACAAGATCTAATTTGAAATCTTTTTTTTTTTTTAAATGAGAACGATGAGTACACTGAATCACGCTAACAAATTTATCCTCTGCAGGAAGAAATACAAAATGTAGCAATAAAGCACAGTGTGGATTTTCTTGGTAGGGCTTCACCTCTGGTAATAGAGTTCAATGAGCCCCTCTGATAAAGTATTCCCAGGTAACTCTCTTTTGGATTAGGAGTCTGCTAGAATTTTACTCTTTCTAATTTTCATGTGGCTGCTTCTTCTCTCTCAATCACAAGGACCAGAGATTCCAGCTGGTTAATATGTTGCACACTGTGAAGTAGATGCTATTTTAAATCAAGGCACTGTATGAGAACATGCAAGAAGCATATACAGTCATTTGACTTTTTTGACATGCCCATATTCTTTGCAAAAATACATAGAGGACACCTTCCCAATCTTCCCAATCTCCCCAATGGTCTGTCACAGTCAACCTCGAGGGGAATACAAATCACAGTAGCTGAGTCCCAAGAAATACTCTGTAACAGCAAGTGACTCAAACTCTCAAGTGGCTCCATCCTGCTCATTTGCTTTTCCACAGACTAGATTTTGTGCCTGGGTGATCACTTTTCCTTTAGCAAGAAGTAAATTGTATTTCAGCTGCTGCTCTTGCATATTTGGGACTCCACAGATCTTTGATTGCTGAGATGTTGTATATTGCATATAAAGCTGGCTTTAATGACGTGTTCATGGAAAATTAATCTGCCTCGTCAGGAACTGACATTCATCTCAACTGCTCTGGCAATGGGAGTTGCTGATCTGTTTGCCAAGTGGATAGCTTCACAGAGATCAACATTCAAAGACAGCATTATTAGTAATAATCATACGTTGAAGTCCATGCTACAAAGCTCTTCAAATACTCAAATTTATTTTTCCCTTAAAGCCTGACAAATGCCTTGAGTCTTCAATAATCTGTATTTTAACCAGGATCTTAGCCCTGGTAACTTTTTAAAAATGTTTAAATGATGGCAATTTAAGAATTACCTTCTCAGTAGGTCTAAGAGGTTTTTTTTTGTTTGTTTGTTTGTTTGTTTGTTTGTTTTTTACTTGACAGGGAGAGACACAGTGAGAAGGGGAACACAAGCAGGGGGAGTGGGAGAGGGAGAAGCAGGCTGCCACAGAGCAAGGAGCCCAATGTGGGGTTCAATCCCAGGACTCTGGGATCATGACCTGAGCCAAAGGCAGTGCTTAATGACGGAGCCACAAGCGCCCCTGAGACCATTTTTATATAAAGTAAATGCCTAAAACTCATTTAGGAAGAAAACATTCAGAGAAGCTTTGCATTCCATTCTTGTGCATTTGTCAAGAATATTAATTATTTCTCAGGTACTACTAAGAACATGAAAATGGAGGTTTAAAAAGATAATGAATCAGCCAATAAGAGAAAATCCCTACTATAGCTTGTATTCAATTTTGGATTTATAATAAATAGTCCTTATAAGCTTTTAGAAATTTGCTATGGTAATGTGTGCATGTATAATAAATGTAACAAAAACAATTCTTAACCCACTCACTCAAAAGTGTAAGAACCAAAACTTCGTTTTTGTCATTGAATTTACTTTTGTATTTTTAACCCCTATTTCCCTTAGTTTTCAGTTAGCTCCTGGATCTCTAACATGAGGTGAAACCTGTGGAAGAGGAAGGGGTCTGATCTGAACCTTGGTTTCAAGGTTGGTTATTGATGATAGCCACTGCAACATCCTCATTCCCCTGGTCCTTCATCAGCCATGCAAGTTCGAGCTGAATTGTCCCTCATTCCTAACCTCAAGGCCTCACAAGATTTTGCCCTTACTACCTTGATTTCTTTCCTCAGTGCATGGGCATCATTTTGTTGCTGTGAGATAACACTACTCATAGAAATTTTATGGAATTAAAATCCTGTTGATGTCTAGGTTACCCTTGAGCATATGCATGACTGACCTTGTTCTGTCTTTCATAGGAACAGAGACACAGCTTTTTTGCTCCTCTTGGCTCTGAAAAACTAGGAGTTATATACAGGATTTCTTCATTGGGTGTGCGACTTATACTCATGGGGAGAGCAATGTTTCTCACAAGCCCAGCAGTTTAAGCTCTCCTGGCTTCCCTTCTAAGGTGATTCCCACTCCAATCTGGGAAAAGTGAAATTTGCCTCTAGATAGGAAGCCCTACTCTGAGTTCTTCATGTGTTTTGAATCTGTTCGTTGGGTCTCATGTCCCCTTGAGGATTCTGCTTATGCCCGTGAAAAGGCAGAAATGGCTCTTTTGCCTCCACTTTGTATTATAAAACTCCTTCCCTAAAGCATTGAAAGCTCAGTTGCCTGAGTACTTAAATTTGAGAAGGATTAAGTAGTACAAGGAAACACAGGAATAAAAACTTGATTCGTATTTCAAATATTGTCATACTTCACTAAATATTATTGAAATACAACTCTGTGTCATGTGAAATGTTAACAAAATTTCAGGAGAGATTTCTCTTTTATAGAACACCTTATTTTCTGCATATAATCAATATTTAGATATCTATAGGTAAAGGGAATCCTAAATATGTCTCTTAGGTCTTTATTCTAAATGACCTTGAACTTTTTGACTCTGAAAATCAATTTTTTTCAAATCAGGTCCCTTGAAAACCAGTATCTGCAAGTAACAAGCAGAAGGATGATGAAGGTAAGAAAGAAAAAGGAATATAAATTGGTCAAATACCCAATTATATTTGGCTTTTTGAGCTTTATGAGACCCTATCAACCAACGCAGGTAGAAGGCTTTTTTATATCTTGCTTTGTCTGTATCAATATTCATCTTCATCAACTATTCTTTGTCTGCCAAACACTAGTTCAATTTTGAATTCTTCCTCCCTCAGGCTAAGTGAGTTGTCTTTCCCTGGACTTTCTAAACACTTCTTCCCCATGGTTAGAATACAATCACAAGTTATATTTACTTCAGTAGATGTCTATTTTCTCTACTAGAGTCTGTGTTTCCAAATTTTTTTTTACCTTGTATTACTGATATTCAGCATAACATTTGGATGTTCATTAAATATTAAGTATGGGGCATAAAAAGGGAGAGTCAAGTAAGAGTAAACAGTATCCTGAGCTGGCTTTTAAAATTTATTAATTCATTCAATTATCCAATCAATCATCTAAAAATACTCTATATGCTAAGCACTGTCAAGGCATTAGATTTAGTACATTGAACAAAATAGACAAGATCCTCATTGAGATCGCCTTCCAAAAGGGGATGAAGATAATAAAACAAACAGATAAATATATAGAACATCAGGCTTTGATCAGCAATCTGAAGACAATAAAACAAAGTAGATAAATAGAGTGGGCCCCACCTTGGAAGGTTACTCTCATTTATAGAGAGCAGTTCCAAAAGATCTGACCACCTCAAATTAGGTTATACTTGGGCAAAGACCTAAACGATGTGTGGAAATGAATTATGTAGCTACTAGGCCTGTGGTGAGGAGGGAACATTCTATGCAGAGAGGGAACATTCTAGTGCAAAGGTACTGAGGTAAAATGATACTCACTGTGTTTAAGGAACAGTAATGAGGCAGTGTAGGTAAATTGATGAGGAGGGTAGGTAATTAGATATGAAAAGTCTTTTATGTAGTTATTTTTAGTCTGTGACAAAGATTTTGGATTTTCGGAGTACAATGGGAATTGATTAGAGGGTTTTAGAACATAAGATTGACATGCTTTTAAATCATGATTGACATAACTTAAGTTTTAAAAGTGTCATTCTGAATGCTATGTTGAAATGCCTGAACAGAAGCAAGGGTGAATGCAGCAATACTGGCTAGGAAGTTATTAGAATAGTACGAGTGAGAGTTGAGGGACTTAGACCCAGCCTCTGGGAAGTTGAACGACTCCAGATGTCCTTAGAAGGAGCAGACCCTAGAATTTCCTCATGGAATGAGATGGATTATTAGACAATATGAATTAAGGATTACTCAGTATTTGGGCTTGGCCAATATCCTGAGAGGAATACTGAGGACAGAGCTATTTGTGAGCAGAGGAATCAAGAGCTTTGCTCTGGACATTGTAGGGAGGGAAAAAGATTACCTTGCCTCTCTTAGGGTCCCAGACTGGTTCTGAAAATTAAACTGACAAAGATTACCAGGAGAAAAGCTTACAAATTTTATTAAATTAGGGGCAACTGGTGGCTCAGTTGGTTTAGGATCTAATCCTGAGTTTTGGCTGAGGTCATGATCTCAGAGTCATGAAATCCAGCCCCAAATTGGGCTGTGCACTCAGCAGGGAGTCTGCTTAAGATTCTTGCTCCCTCTCCCTCTTCCCCACTCCCCCTGTGCTAGTTCTCTCTTTAAAAAAATATGTGTGTGTGTGTGTCTATACACACACACACACACACACACATCTTTCTTTCTTTCTTTCTTTCTTTCTTTCTTTCTTTCTTTCTTTCT